>NC_056733.1:1412655134-1412955134 GCF_019279795.1 Protopterus annectens
GTTTAACAAAAAGATGTTCTGTTCATATGCTGTTGTATTCATGACAGGGAGTTTGTCTCTGGTGAACACTCGCACATCTGGTCATTATACAAAAGTTAAATGATACTGCTTGGGTTCGGGTGACGTCCACTGGCTCCCAGACATTGGCCGTGAATGGACGTCTGATATTAAGCAGATGTCAGTAGCACGCACCTCTTCAGAACTTCACTGCCAGCTCTGGTCGTCACGTTGCCAGTAGAAGTGTTTTCTTCATCCGACTTCAGATAAGTGGGGGGGTGTCTGTGTTACTTGCTACTGTTTTGGGTTGTATGTCAGGTAGGAAGGGCAATTGTAGGTATGGAAGGCAAATTCCACGTGAGGATTCTCATGAGTTCTGCCTAAGCTGTGAAAACGACCAAAACCACCTGTAGCATTTGTCAGGCCTTTATCCCCAAGACCCTCAGAAGCTCAGCCTTAAAACTAAAAAAAAAAAAAAAAAAAAAAAAAAAAGCTGTCTTTCGGCTTTTCCTAGTTAGGGTAACCACAGCGGAACTCGGTCTGCTAATGATTGGCAGTGGATTTTTATGATGCCGAGGTGCCGGCCCGACACCCAACCTTCAAAGAAGGCGCACCCATTCACACACCTACCTGCATGTCTTTAAATGTCGTCCGACCTCAGGGAGGACACGCAGACTCCACACAAGGCACTCCAGCCAAGAATCGAACCGGAGAACCTCTTGCTGTGAGGTGACAACTGTAACCGCTGCACCACCACGGCTACCTCTTGCAGCCTTAAAAACTATACCTTCAGAATCAGAGACTCAAACATGTAGCTTCTAGGTTGGACCAGACATCGGAACCCTCGGACAAGCCCCCAGTTGAAGCCAAAAAGAGTAGGCCTAAACAGACTGCTGCACCCTCCACTCCAGCCGTTGCTGTTGAGGCTAGTGAAGGCCCAGCGTCTGAGCTGGAGTCCTCGGAGCTTCCTTCAGTGGAAGGCCCAGAGGAAATCTGTCCTTTGCTCAAGGTCATGTCCCGGAGGGAATCTCAAGCATCCAATTTGGTCGCTGAGGGGAACCAAGGCTCATATCAAGGAGTCTGCATAGCGTCTCCCAAATTATAGAACTTGAGGACATAGTTTCTGCAGGGAGTGTTGGCCAGCAGCTGGCCCTCCAACCATCCACTGCATTTCTGAATCCTCTCCCCCAGACCCCCATAAGAAGAGGAAACAAAATTAAACATTTATCAGTCTCTGCCTGCTTCACCTGTCGAACAGCCTCCGGATTGGCAGGCCTTCACCCAAGGCCTGCTCAGTGCCTTTCTGGCCTTGTCAGGGCCCTGACGCCTGCACAGGCCCCTCTGCCCTAAAGGGGCCTGCTCCGGACAATTCTTCCGCATAAGAGGATTCATCTGATGAATCCCTCACCTACTCTTCTCAGATCACTTCTCTGTGATGTGCTTAACCAGAGGAGGAGTTCAGCGGCACTGACTCCCCTGGTGAGGCCATCTCCAAAATGTAAAACCTTTTCAAATGGGACAGCAGTCTGGTCACTGCGACCCAAAAGAGAGACGCTGAACTTATACAACTGGAGTCTCCTAGCCCTCCTTCTGTGCCCCCAGCGTATACCCTGCTTTTCTGGATGCCTACATGGTTGCTTTTAAAAACCTTGACTCACAACCCTCAGCACCCAAGCATCGACAGATTCTATAAGGTGCCTGAGGAAGCAGCCTTCCTGTACAAAGCCCCTTCTGCAGACCCTGCAGTTATTTCAAGGGTCTTCTCCCAGGCACCCTGAGGTGGTACACACCACCACTGTGCTGTGGTACATCATTAAATGGGGGGGGGGTCCTGCCTCCTGTGCAGACTAGCACTGCAGGATGGGAAATAGCACTGGAGAAACAAATGCATGTTAAGTTGTCCATCTCGCCTTCATTCTTGCTGGATGGGTTCTGAGCCGATCCTCTGCTCCGACTCGGCCACTCTAAAAGCTCGAGAGTTGGTTCCACCGGCTCGAGGCTCCCCTTATATCCCACAATGCTAGGTGGTAATACCTCGGATCTCGTTTGCCGCTACAGCGATCGAGGTGTGTTTCTACCGGCTTCAGGTTAGTTCATATAGATTAGTCTATAGTTAATTTTAGCCTCTTTAATTTAGTTTTTACTCATTACCCTTAGTTAAGTGGATTTTGACCCTTTCCTACCTGTTTATCCACTCCTTTTCCCTCAAGAACTTATTAGTTCTTTCCTTAGGCCTTTGGGCCCATATCCCCTTTATTAGTGGAGTGTATGTGTTTTTAGGGATTTTTAAAAAAAAAAAAAAAAAAAAACTAAATTTATTTGTTTAATTTTACTTAACCTTAGTGGATAGTGTAATCGGTGTGTTTGTGTTGTGTGGTGGTTACACTTTTTTCCTTGAAAAATGTCTAAGGATTCAAAGGTCTCAGGCTGCAAGAAGTGTGACTCGTGCTGTCAGAAAATGTCTGACAGACGGTCACACTTGTGTGTACTGCCTGGGACCTTTACACCTGCAGGACTCTTGTGCTGTATGCCATGGCTTCAGCCCTAGAGTCCTGCAGGAAAGGAAAAATAAGCTTATATTACGAGGCTTATTGAAGCCTGAGGGTCCCCCGACTCTTTCTTCGGGCAAACCCTCCAAGCCTTCTAGGTAGTCGGCTCCAGTGTCTGAGTCGACACCTAAGGCTTCGAAGTCTGCTACAACATCGGCTCCGGCTGGAGCTGATGAGACTCAAACTCGTATTTCTTCGGTTCCCTCGGCTCCGGCCGGAGCCGAGGTGTTGGAAATCACTGAGTCTGCTCCAATAAAATTATCTGAACCGACAACTAGGAAAAGGTCTAGGTCACAGTCTCTTGGCTTCGTTCATTCGGCTCCAGCATCTCCCTTGCTGTCTGAACGGAGCCATAGATCTCACTCCTCTAGGTCGTTGAGACTTTCGGGCCTGCCACCAAGAAGGAACTAGCTGATCCTTCAGTGCCTGTCCATCCCCCTAACAAGGAATCTAGGTCTATGGACAGGTACGGGAAGCGGATGTTTTCGTCAGCGACCTTTTCAATGTGTTCGCTGAACTACCTCTGTCATTTCACTCGTCTTCAAAGAGACTTGATCAAGGAAGCGAGTGAGATGTTAAAGGATCCAACAGCTGCGGGTTTTCAGGATAAGATGAACGCTCAGCTGGCAACCCTCAATTCGATAGCGAACTCCTCCATGCGCCTTCTTTCATATGCGGCTGATGGAGCGAGCAGAGCAGCAGGTACAGGTGTGGCCTTACGCCGGCATGCCTGGATGCGGCTATGCAATTTTGCGGATCCCTTTAAGACGTCTTTCACTAATTCCCCGTTTGATGGATCGTCCCTTTTTGGTCCTCAAGTGAAAGAAACCCTGACAAGGTGCGAGACTGATGGCAAAACTCTTTCTGCCGTCGGAGTCCGTTTTTCTACTCCTTCTAGGCCTTACCCCAAGGGCCAGAAAAGTGGAAAGATGTGGTCCCCAAGGGCCAGAAAAGTGGAAAGATGTGGTTCCGCAAGCATTCTCAAGGGGCTTTGCCTGACTCAGAGTCTGTTCCCCTCTAGAGGCAGACGGGGGAACAATAATGGTAGATGTCGCCCTAGAGGCAGGGGGGGTCCGCAGAACCAGGGCAATCGAGAAACCTTTTCCGATAAGCCCTTTCAGCATCCCTGAGGTGTTGCCCGACTGTCCACCTTCGGAGGCAGTCGGGGGAAGATTATCACTGTACCCAGAAGCCTGGCGATCTCTAACTCAAGACAAGTGGGTACAGTCCATCATTTCCGAAGGTTATTCCATTCCGTTCTTTCGCATTTCAAATCAATCAAAAAAGTCCCTTCCAGATGTTCCACCCGCTCAAAGGGATCAAGCAGCGTTAGAAATATCAAAGTTGCTTGCAAAAAGAGCCATTCAGCCAGTTCCAGCAGACCAGCAAGGATCCGGAATCTACTCCAAATTCTTTTTGGTTCCAAAGAAAACAGGGGACTGGAGGCCCATTTTGGATCTCAACATCTTGAACAAGTCGGTCAAGAAAACATTTCGGATGGTCACGTTGCAATCCATCCTACCCCTATTGGGAAAGGAAAACTGGATGTGCTCTATAGACCTCCAGGATGCGTACTATCATATAAAAATGAACAGATGCTCCAGGAGATTCCTCCGCTTCAGGCTGGGAACCAGTCACTTTCAATTCAGAGCCCTGCCCTTTGGACTCACCACAGCCCCCCGGGTGTTTACCAAATGCATGGCAGTGGTTGCCTCTCAACTGAGACGTCAAGGATTCCAGGTGTTTCCATACTTAGACGACTGGCTCCTTACAGCTCCCACCAAGCATCTTCTACTACTTGCCAGAGACTACACTTTTCGTATATTTCGAAAGCTAGGTATCTCAATAAATTGCGAAAAGTCTGTTGTCGCCTTGTCGTGCTATTACCTTCATAGGTGCAAATCTAGGCAGTCAGCATGTCTGCGAGACTCACAGACCAAAGGATAGCAGACATACACTAACTAGTCTCTCCTTTTCCACAGCAACAGAATCAAAGTCAGATTAGTCCTAAAAGTACTGGGGATTATGGCAGCTGCTATCCCTCTACTTCTATTAGCCAGATTTCACATGAGAATTTTACAGTGGATGCTTTTCACACAGTGGTCATACCAACAACTTCCGATGTCCCACACCATTGTGATAACGCAAGCATGCAGGAATCATCTTCTTTGGTGGATTTCTTCCCCCCAGCTCTTCTTAGGAAGACCTTTTGTCCCTCCCCCACCGGTTGCTACTCTGACAACGGACGCCTCCCTGATCGGGTGGGGGGGGGGCATTATCAGGGCAGGACAGTCCAGGGCATATGGCAACCTTACGAACGCCACTTGCATATAAATGTTCTAGAGATGAGAGCAGTGCTTTTAGTGTTGCAAGCCCTTCAAGACTCTCTTCCGATGGGAACGATAGCAATCCAGACGGACAACATGTCTGTAGTGTGGTATATCAACAAACAAGGCGGAACCAGATCCTACCCCCTATGTCGAGAGGCACTCAGACTGTGGCAATGGGCGATTTCTTCTCAGCGGTTTCTGATAGCGACGCACATCCCCGGGAAGTCCAATCTCATTGCGGACAAATTGAGCAGAGCTATTCTCATGCCTCACGAGTGGTCTCTGAAAAATTCGGTCTTGGAAAAAGTTTTTCTGAAGTGGGGCCAGCCTTGCTGTGACCTTTTTGCTATTCCCCAAAACAGCAAGTGCAAAGATTATTTCACCCTCTTTCCTCTACCAGGCCATCCCAGCAGAGACGCTCTAGTCCAAGTTTGGCCCCGGGGACTTCTGTATGCATTTCCTCCCTTCCCACTAATTTCTCAAGTGATACAGAAAGCCATCGCTCAGAAAGCTTCCTTGATCCTCATTGCCCCTTACTGGCCTCGACAGGTTTGGTTCCCCTTTCTGCACCATTTCTGTTGGAGCATCCCTGGCATCTGGACCTAGTTCCAGATCTTTTGACCCATCAGTCAGGTCAGTTACATCGCTCCCTCCCCTCTCTGAACCTCACTGCTTGGTTCCTCCAATTCCAACCCTAGCCAGGCTTCCTCTAATATCTCGCTCAGTTCGAGATATTTTAATAGCTTCCCATAAATCCTCCACTCGGAAGATTTATCTTAGTAAGTGGAAACGATGTCCTTCAAGGATGCATCTGCAGTCCTTACAAATGGGTTGTCCTGTCGTCAGGCAGCCCTTCGGTCGGCCGGATTCCAAAGTCTGGGTCTGGCCTCGGCTGGTGTCGCACTTCACCCGACGTCATAGCTGCAGTTCTTCGGGTATAAAGGCATCAGCCGACGCCATTTTCCTCAGTCTTTCTTGCCGAGTGGCGCCTGAAGCAGAAGCTGTTCGCAAGTGCCGGTCGGTCAGAACCAGAGATCGCTACTACCGAATACTTCTACTACCGGAGACTTCTAAAAAGCTAAGTACCCCGTTGGGGACTCTTTCTTGCCTCAGCCGATGTCAGAAAAAGTGAATAACTGTTTAACTTGTGGGAAACAAATACCTCATAAAGATTTCCACTCGTACTGCTTACCTTGTTTAGGCCCAGACCACGACGTAGCAGCTTGTCTAGCCTGTGCTTCTTTTAACCGACGGACGCTTAGACGTCGGTCTGAATTTGCTGAGGAGTTTTTCGGCTCCGATTTCGCTTACATTATGCCGTCGGATCCTCCGACTACGCAAATATCAAAAAAGCGCAAGGAAAAGGGCCAACACTCGCGGTCCGCGGTTTCGGCCGAAACCGCGGTTAAGCCAACCGCGAGTGTCTCGGTTTCGGCTGAAACCGAGCACGCGGTTCTTCCTTCAGCCGAAAACTTACCTCCAGCCGAGGCCTCATCCAACCTGATGGAATCGGCTTCTGAGATACTAAGGCCTTTGCCAGGGCTAAAGCAGCTAAATCTACCAAATCTGTGCCTGCTAAGACCCCCTCTCACAGGCCTAGCTCTACTACACAAATGCTTAGTCTAGCACAAGATCTCATTTCTTTGATCCGGGGATCCCAACCTCACCCAGACAGGGCCTCTCTCCCTCCTCCAGAGAAGAGGCCTCGAGCAGAGCTCCCTGAGCCAGTTTCTACAGATGACTCCTCTGATGATTCAGATAATACAAACCCTCCAGAGGGCCCTTTCTCCCCTTATGAAGACTCTGATGCTGAAGAGTCCATTCCTTCTGCCTCTCCGCCTGAGGAATTTTCCTTTGGGGAAACCTTGCATGCTATGAGGGAAGAATTTCAGTGGCAGGGCCAGGATTTTTCAGACTCCAGAAAAAGGCTTAGAACCTTTCTGCATTTACCACAGCATAGGCCTTTAGCCATCCCTCCAGTCCTCTGTTGTGGATGAAGCATTTAATGATGCTTGTACTGCTCCTGATACACTACATCCGGCCCCTGCTAAACCCGATAGGTACTACAAGGTCCCGGACACACATCATCACTTGTATAAGGCTCCTTTTGCAGATCCCGAAACTATCTCCCAGGGTCCTAAGGCAGTAGCAGCTACCTCTACAAAGAACCCCCTCCCCTCTGAAAGGGAATCCAGGTCCTTAGAGAGATGGGGTAAAAAAGTTTACACTTCTGCTACTCTTTCAGCTAGGGCCTTGAACTGTCAATTCCATATGATCCAGTATCAAGAATTTGTTAGACCAGTTAACTAAACAGCTGTCCTCGGATAAACCATTAGACAAAGTCTATTCAGGAAATGGTACATAATATACAGCAGGTCAGTAATCATTCCTTAAAATGCGGCTATGATGCACTGGAAGCTTCCTTTAGATCAGCCATGACTGGCACAGTGATCAGAAGACATGCATGGTTAAAAGAGCAGGCCTTACCAGACCATGTCAAATCAAAGCTACTAGATGCTCCCATGGACAAGATCAATTTGTTTGGCTCTCCTGCACAACAGGTGCTGAAGAAGATGGAAGAGAAGGCAAAATCTGTCCAGACAGTGAAAGATTTCTTACAGGTCCAACCTCCGAGGTTTAGCAGGAATTGGCCCTCCAAAAATTGGTCCTTTCCAGACACCTCCAGAGCTCAGAGAGGCAGGAAGAGGCGCTCAAGAGGCAGAGGCCAATCCAGAGGTGCCTACAGGGGACATCAGTGGCAGGCTAACAACCAGCGAGGTACAGCCACAGATACAGCCACCACCACTACTACAGGACAATCACAGTGACTTGGCTCTGGCACCGCCTACCTGGGGACAACTAGAAGCACCCTTAGGCGGGAAGCTAGCCTTATTTCCAGTAAACTGGCATTACATCACAGGAGACAAGTGGATTTTGCAGACAATAGACCAAGGCTACTGGTTTCACTTCCATACTCTACCAAGGAAGAGAGGAATGCCAAACCTACCTCCAAATCAAAAGGCAGAAGCTCTAAAACAAATAACTCGCTTACTAAGAATGAGAGCTGTAGAAAAGGTACCATCTATGGAGCAAGGACAGGGATTTTACTCCAGACTCTTCCTGGTACCAAGAAAAGAAAACCAATGGAGACCTATTCTCGACCTGTCCGCTTTAAACACATTTCTCATTGTCCCAAAATTCAAAATGCTGACCCTACAGCAGCTTCTTCCCATGTTGGGCAAGGAGTCTTGGCTGGTAACTCTAGATCTCAAGGAGGCATACCTGCACGTCCCCATACGACCAAATTGCAGAAGATACCTCAGATTTCTTGCAGGATCAGAGCATTATCAATTCTCAGCATTGCCCTTTGGCTTATCTACTGCGCCCAGAGTGTTCACGAAATGCCTGGCATCAGTAATTGCTCATTGCAGGCTTCAAGGAATCCAAATCTACCCTTACCTGGACGACTGCCTGTTACAAGCGGAAAACAAAAACAAGTTAACAGAAGACTTGAAAAGGGTCATTTATCTACTGCAAGCTCTGGGATACACAGTCAGTATAAAAAAGTCAAGGCTGATACCATCCCAAAGGATAACCTTTTTGGGTGCAGAGCTGGACACATCAAAACAAATGGCATTCCTAACAGTAGCAGGAGGATAACCTTTTTGGGTGCAGAGCTGGACACATCAAAACAAATGGCATTCCTAACAGTAGCAGGAGCAACTCCCTCTCTACTTGGCATTAACAAAACAAAACCAGCTAACAGCAAGAAAAGTCCTACAAGCCTTGGGTTTCATGGCATCCTGCATAATATTGGCTCCACATGCCAGACTGCATATGAGGAAGTTACAGTGGTACCTAAGGAATTTATGGTCTCAGCACAAGCACAGCCTAGAAACTCAAATTCCAATAATCCCATGCCTGAAGCAAGAATTCCAATGGTGGGCCCAGGCCTGTCAATCAAACAAGGGGCTGCCCTTCCACAGCACTCAACCAAGCCAGACAATCACAGCGGACGCCTCAAACCTTGGTTGGGGGGCACACATGCTGGACAAGTGCATACAAGGCTTATGGACTCAAGACCAGCTGCACCTACACATAAATCAAAAGGAGATGCTGGCAGTAAAACTGGCAATTCAGACATTCAGACCATTTCTTCGACAAGGTCAACTGCTGATAAGGACAGACAACACCACAGTTATGTGGTACATCAACAAACAGGGAGGCACATTTGTACCCTCTGTCGGATGGCAATGGACCTCTGGAATGTGGCCCTGAGCTTCAACATCCAATTACAAGCAATTTTTGTGCCAGGAAAAGAAAACATTCTAGCAGACATACTAAGCAGAACTACCACGGATGCCCACGAATGGATGCTGCATCCGGACATCTTCAAAACCATTACAAGAAAGTGGGGACTACCAGAGATAGACTTATTTGCATCCCCACGCAATCACCAACTGAAGAAGTTCTGCACAAGGATGTACCACCCACTAGCTTGGAAAGTGGACTCCCTATCTTTCAGTTGTAAAAACCTGACAGCATATGCATTCCCACCACTTCCTTTGATGCACAAGGTGCTATTGAAAATCAGAGGACCGTCCAAGGATCATCCTGATAGCTCCAGACTGGCCAAGGCAACATTGGTACCCATTACTGAGGAGCATGTCTCGGGAACAAATATGGACTCTACCTCTAGTTCCCTTACTGTTAACACAGAACTACAGCACCCTGCATCCAAACCTGAAAACACTGCAGCTGACTGCCTGGAACATTCCATAGGACCAAATACACCAAATTTATCCCAAAGGGTTAAAGACATTAACTTGGAGGCTCGCAGACCCTCAACAAGAAAAAAATTACTCAGCAAAATGGAAAAGATATCACATTTGGAGTGCTGCAAAGGGAGAAAATGTGTCACTATTAAACATAGCCAACATCCTGGAATACTTGGCAGAGCTCTTCCACAACGGCCTGTCCTATTCTTCCATTAAAATTCATGCATCAGCTATTTCAGCAGAATACAATTTGGATCCTCCAGTCTTCTCACATCCTCTGCTCAGGCAGTTTCTGAGAGGAATTAAAAATGTAAAACCACCCAGGAAGCCACCATTGCCAGCATGGGACTTGAACTTTGTGCTAGAAAAATTAACACTCCCCCCTTTCGAACCAGCAGCAACAGCAGATTTACAATACTTATGGAAAACTGCTTTCCTGCTTGCAATCACTTCAGCAAGAAGGGTATCTGAGCTACAGGCATTAATGGCAGTACAGCCCTTCCTGATCTTCCATCAAGATAGAGTATCCATGAGAACAAATCCTACTTTTATGCCAAAGGTGGTCTCCAGGGTATCTTTAAATCAAGCTATCCATCTACCTACATTCTTCCCCAACTCACAGAACAGGGGGGAAAGACTGTTGCATACCTTGGATGTACATAGACAACTACGCTACTACCTGGACAGGACCAAGGGCAATAGAAAAACTGACCAACTACTGGTAGCATATGCATCAGGAATGGAAGGAAAAGCAATTTCAAAACAGACAATCTCTAAGTGGATAGGAAATTGCATTAGATTTTGTTACTCCTACCATGGGAAGAAAACTCCAGAAAACATCAGGCCTCACTCTACAAGGGCAACAGCCACTACCACAGCTTTCTCGAGGAGTGGCTACCAAAGACATTTTAGAGGCTGCTACTTGGAGCTCCGTGCATACATTTGCCAAGCATTATAATCTACCTTTATACTCCAGATCCCGAGCAGGTTTTGCCACTGCTGTTTTGCAAGGGATCTTAACTACACCATAATCTTATTTCTCCTCCTCCCCCAGTTTGGCTATGGTATTCTACCCATTTGTAAGGACTGCAGATGCATCCTTGAAGGACATAGTACAGTTTTGTACCTACCATAAATGTAGATGTCCGATAGGCATGCATCTGCAGTCAGGATTACCCACTCTCCTTCCCCTCTGTGGTACTCCTAGGGTATTTGCCCATCTTGTAGCTAGCTGGGGGGATTTATTATGGTGTATTTGTTTGTATATATGTACATACATGCTTATTTTTTGATTGCTCTCTGCTATTTGGAAACATTTGCATTTATCCAAATTTAGCCTTCCTAGAGGGCACCCGGGGCAAGAAACACTGAGGAAAATGGCGTCGGCTGATGCCTTTATACCCGAAGAACTGCAGCTATGACGTCGGGTGAAGTGCGACACCAGCCGAGGCCAGACCCAGACTTTGGAATCCGGCCGACCGAAGGGCTGCCGGACGACAGGACAACGCATTTGTAAGGACTGCAGATGCATGCCTATCGGACATCTACATTTATGGTAGGTACAAAACTATACTTTTCTCCTATTGGGCACAAGGAAGGGACATAGATCCTTTCACTGCTCCCATTCAAACGGTCCTTGATTTCTTAGCCGAACTATTTCACGCAGGTTCATCTCCTTCTACTCTTAAGGTTCAATTGGCAGCTATTTCTAACTTTCATATTGGAGTCTCAGATTCTGCCATCATGTCTCACAAGCTTTGTAAAGCTTTTTTGAAGGGAGTTTTTCTTCTCAAGCCTCCTATCAAGAAATCCTCCTCCTTCTTGGGACCTTAACTTAGTTCTCACATCTTTGATTCTTCCCCCCTTTGAACCTGCAGCTTCGTGTTCTATGAAATTGCTATCCTGGAAGACACTCTTTTTGGTAGCCATTACTTCGGCTAGAAGAGTCTCGGAGCTTCATGCACTCTGCAGTCGATCCCCTTATCTTTTGTTTCATAAGGACAGGGTATCCTTACGGACCAACCCATCCTTCCTACCCAAAGTAGCCTCTCAGGCAAACCTAAATCAGAACATCGACCTTCCTGTGTTTTTTCCTAACTATTCTAACAGGTCTGAACAAAAATTACATTGGCTAGATGTTCGACAATTAAGGTATTATTTGGATAGGACCAAACAGACCAGAAAGGCCGACCAACTGTTTGTTTCTTATGCAGAAGGCAGAAATACCACTCTCCAGATGGCTTACATCCTTGATTTCTTTTGTATGTGAGATTAGGCATCAAAAGTTACCAAACAAACCTAAGGCTCATTCGACTAGAGCTTTGGCTACTTCTATAGCTTTCCAAGACAGGCTGCCTATTGATACAATTTGTGCAGCAGCTACATGGGCTACTCCTCACACTTTCATTTCTCATAAGTTGGACCTAGCTTCTAGACACAGAGCTGATTTTGGTTCCACTGTACTCAAGAGTCTGTTCCGATAGGCCACCCGGGACGAGGTGCTAGGGACGCGGTCCCATCCAGCAAGAATGAAGGCGAGATGGACAACTTAACATATAGAAGTTATGTTCTTACCATAACGTTCCATGTTAGTTGTCTTCTCGCCTTCTTTCTTGCGTCCCACCCTCCTTCCCCCTAGCCTGGACAGACCTAGAGGAGTTTGATTGTGACCTTTTTTTCCTACCACCTCTATTGGTATATGTATATACTGTGTTATGTATATATTCCCTCATCAGGTTGTAGGTCACCTACCTTCTGTCATCTTAGAGGTGGGTTTCCCCTTTCCAGTGTTTCTGGATTTTCTCCTGGCTGGGCCTAGCTTACAAACGAGATCTGAGGTATTACCGCCTAGCATTGTGGGATATAAGGGGAGCCTCGAGCCGGTGGAACCAACTCTCGAGCTTTTAGAGTGGCCGAGTCGGAGCCGAGGATTGGCTCCGAACCCATCCAGCAAGAAATAAGGCGAGAAGACAACTAACATGGAACGTTATGGTAAGAACATAACTTCTATTTCTCCAAGCAGTATATGTTCCCTCAGCAGACAATGTGATGGCAGATTCCTTAAGCAGGACCATGACCCTGTCTCACGAATGGATGCTGAACAATTAAGTATTTCTGGGCAAGGGCCATCGATGGGGTATTCCAAATGTGGATCTCTTTGCCTCCCCCATGAACAATCAGCTCCCGATCTGCTCCAGGGCACTTCACCTAGAGGCTTGGAAGGTGGATGTTCTGTCAGTCTCTTCAAAGGGGATGTACACACAATCGTTCCCCCACTTCACTGTCAAAGAGTCATCCTGAAAATTTAGAAGGAACAGCCTCAAATCTTGCTGGTTACTCCCTACTGGCCAAGGCAGCATTGGTTGCCCCTACTATTTCACTTGGCCAAGGGCAGTCGCCACAAGTTACCCCCAGAGAATGGACTTGCTCACACAGGACAAGGGAACACTCTTACACCCTAAACTGCCCACACCGAACCTCACATTGTGGTTGATAAGGGTGTTGATTCCCTTCAGACACCTATATACAGGGGACATGATCCAGGTTCTGCAGGAGGCCAGAAAACCAACTACTAGAAAATCTTACCCCTCAGTGGAAGAGATTTTCCTTATGGTGTCAGAAAAGCAGCCTACAACCACTGACTGCAGAGCCCCAATTGGTCTTGTCCTACCCTGTGTGACCTTATGAAATCCGGACTATCCTACTCCTCCATTAAAATAACATGTTTGCCATCTCAGCTTGCCTGTCCCTGGTACCACCTTTGTCATCTAGATTAAAGGTCAATCTCTTCCTGAGAGGGGCACTATACCTCTCTCAACCAAGGAAGACCATTCCACCTCTTTGGGACCCTCATTTTGTCCTAGAAAAATTGACTTTACCACCATTTGAACCAGCCAATGACTGCTTTGGAAGACCATACTGTTGGCCATAACCTCTGCCAGAAGGGTCTCCGAACTCCAGGCCCTTATGGCATACCCCTCTTACTGTCTTCCACAAGGACAGGGTATGTTTGTGTACTATAACCCCCCCCCCATGTTCATGTCCTAAGTGGTAAATGACTTGTCCTTAAATCAGACTATCAACCTGCCAACCTTTTTCCCCTCTCTGCAGAACCCAGCAGAGAAGTATACTTCACTCCTAGACGTACACAACTCCGGTTTTATTTGGCCAAAACCAAATCCTTCCAAAAATCTGACAGGTCCTTCATATCCTGTCACCCTAGTGCCCTGGGTCAACCTATTTCCAAACAAACTGTATCCTCTTGATATCAACAACCATTTCCTTTTGCTACACCAACCATGTTAAGTCACTCCCAGCCCCAGTTAGGGCACACTCAGCCAGGGCAGTGTCCTCCTCAAGGGCTTTCCTTAAAGGATTGGACACATCCTAGAGCCAGCTGCTTGGTCCTCTGTTCACATATTCAGCAGACACTACAAACTGGATATGGTCTCTAAAGCCAGGGCAGGATTTGCCAGAGCCATCCTCTATGGGTTTGTGGAAAGTGCTTCTGGTCTGCCACCCTTTCATTAAGACAGGATCTCTTGCACTCTCCCTGATGTCAAGAATACAGCAGCATATGAATAGAAGGGCATAATGTTGTGTAAAAACTTACCATAACCTTTAGATGTCCTTCTCTTTTATATACTGCTGTATAGTTTCCCACCCAGCCTTCCCCCTCATACTTGCCCTGTTCTAGTTTCCTGGAGTAACCATTCCGCTGACTCCAGCAGCATTCAGTTCTGAAGAGGTGCATCATGACGTCTGTTTACAACTGCCCGAGAGAGGTGTGGGACATGACACGCACCCTAGCGATAGCATTTAACTTTTGTATAACGGACGGACATGCGAGAGTTCATCAGAGGCAAACTCCCTGATGTCATGAATACAGCAGCATGTAGAAGGACATCTAAGGTTACGGTAAGTTCTTACACAGCAATACTTTGTGCATTAGTAATTGATAGATACAGCCGCAATTAAGAGAAATGCAGATTTTACAGTTCAGTTATATTTCAGGTTTACATCATGGTGTAAATGCAGATCTTCGTGTTTCACTGTTGCAGACATTGCATTTGGGTAATCTGCTTGCAGGTTGCCCTCAGTCAGCCTGATTAACAAAGTCTTGGATCCTGCGTCGGTTGCTGTCCCTTCTTCCATGATGTCAGGTTGTCAGGGGTATAAAACATGCAGCCGACGCCATTACACCAGTATTTCTTGATGTGCGCGAAGCAGAAGCAGTTTGCAAGTGCCGGTCGGCCGACTCCTGAAATTTTCATTTTCGAGTTTCTGAACCGAAGTCTTCAACTAAAAGCTAAGTACCCCGTTGGGCTATAAAAAAACAAGGCAAAAAGGTGCCCCAGGAATCCAATAAACTCTTCCGAAATTTTTGTTAAATACTTTATTGTGCAAATCAAGCAAAAATACTAAAAGAAAATTAATCAGGCGCTTTCGCCTGCAACTCTGTCAGGCTTTATCAAGATAAACAGCAACAGACTCTACTCCATTTAAATAGGCCAGTTAATTAACTGTTGAAAAGAATCAAGTGTAATTAATATACAATAATTGATGTGCCAGTTAGTAACTGGAAACCTTTTAAACCTCACTAATATTTTTTGTACATTTAAAAACGAGACAGTACTTAATAAATAATGCATCGTAAAATCACATATCTTATGTGAAATGTAAAATCAAATAAAATTACTTCTTGTTTACAAATTGCCCTTAGGGAAGTTCATTTCGGGCTTTCCGCTTGACATGTTCAAAAGACTTTAACATTTGGTAAACAAAGTGAACTAAACTCGGACATACTGTACTGCAAACCTATTGTAATAAAACATCTTTTGGAAATAATATGAAGAAGCTTTTCACTTTTTACTTCAAGACGGTGTTAAAAACTGTGTAACTTGTAAAAATCATAAGTGTGACTATTTAAAATACAATAAATCTAAATACATAATACATAATATATATCTAGAAAACATTCTATCTTCATATTCATAATGTAGAGCTTCTAAAAATATATAGGACTTCTAAAAAAATACATCAATTTTAATTTTTTATGTATTTTAGATTTATTGTATTTTATTAAATAGTCACACTTTTGTGTCGTACACACTTAGCTTTAAGCAATGCTTTCTGATCTATAAGAGAGAATAGAGCTGTAATGGTAAATGGGTTATTGAGTCACATGATTTATTTAGTTAAGTATATATAGGTGTGGTTTACTTTTGTTAGTATACAGCTGAGGAAGCAATATGTGAAAGCGCTTGTGTGACAATAAAGAAGACTTCTTATACTTTTATTCTTCGATTCAAGTCTGCTTTTTTACCTTTATTGAAGACTGAAGACTGCTTTTTTACTTTGGACACTGGAGCCTAACCTCAGCATTTTTTTCTGAAAATAATAAATATGACCACAAATGTATTAACAAAGAATAAATGTTGGTCTAATAAATAACCAAGAATATAACTAACTGTATAACTGTGTATCTAGATGTCAAATAGTATATATAAAAACCATAAAATAATTAAAAATTAATTAATAGAACATTAATGCTAATATAAAGTATGCATGAGTGGCTATTTAATTTGTTTTGTTTTTAATATCTCAATATGTGCTAAAAAACAAAATTAGGGTAACTTTACATCTAAATACTTCAAGGGTAATAAATACACTGTAGGTATGTGTTAAAAAATAAGATGGCTGTTCGTGGCAATCAACCCACTATTTATGTTCAGTATATAGGGTGAAATACCATGTTGTATTAATGTGGCCATCTTTGTACTATAACATTTTAAAGTTTTGCCCATCTTAGTTTTAATAAACTACTAATACTTATGGCTTCGTTCAACCCAGGTGGTCTGGACGCATTCAGTCGTAATTGCCAGGTTAATTCTTTGTATTCCAAAGTCGTTTCCCAATCGCCACCCCTTGGGTTCAAAGGAACCTGTTCTAATATCTTAAATTTTAAAGCCATCCTGGGGCATATTGTTAGGTGCCTGTAAAAAGCATTTGAATCTTTCTTTTTCTGAATGTCGTAAAGATGTTCGTATATCCTTCTGCGTAACGTCCTCTCAGTTTTACCAATGTAAAAGCTTTCACACACCTGGCAAACCCCTAGGTAGACTATTCCTTTAGATGCACAATTATAATATAATTCAGATTTCACCCTGTACTTTCTTGATGTTATATAGTAGAAACTGGTGTTCATTATGTATGGATATTGTTTACAAGAATTGCATTTGTAAGTGCCAGTTTTTGAACCTTTTGTACTTATTAGATGTTGTTGTTGTCTTTCAAACATGTTTTTAAGATTAGTACTTCTCGCATTAACAAATGTTGGTTGCTTAGGTAACCATTTACTGGTTGGGGTAACTTTTTCTTGCTCAGTTCTCTTTAATTATCCAGAAATGTCATCTGTTAGCCATCCAACTACCGGGATTCCGAAAAAACGCAAAGATAGAGACAGGCCGCCGAGGTCCTAGACTCCCGACGACGCTTCTAAGCCAGTTCGCCGGTACTCAGGCACTTTCGCAGCCCGATACCCGTGACTTCTGATTCGCAGGCCTCTACTGAGACCCATTCTGAGTCCGGTATGCCGCGCGATACTTCAGCTATGGAACCTGCGGATGTCTCTACCTTGGATGGGTCCTTAGCCGCTGTGCAGGCACTGGCTTCTGAGGGCGTATTCAGGCCTACGGACTTGCATATTAAATTGCCTCCTTCATTACTAAGGCCTAAATCTCGATCCATGTCTAAACAGATGCCCAGGCCACATGCTCAGGCCTATATGCCTAAAAAAATTATAAAAATGGTTGAAGATCTAATAACTCTATAATCAGGGGTAGCCAAACCCCACCCACCTCGTCTAAGAGGCCTAGCTAGGGCTGAGCTTGATTATTAATCTTCTGATCAGGATTTTGTTTTTTTCTGACTCTTCTAGATTTGTCCTTGCCTACTTATGAGGATTCTGATGCAGAGGACTCTATTCCCTCTGCTTCCCCTCCTGAGGATTTTTCTTTTAGGGGGAACCTTACATACTCTAAGGGAGAATTGTCACTAGGAAAGCCAGGAATTTTCTGATTCAAAAAAGAGGCTTAGGGATTTCCTTCTCCGACCTCAGCATAGGCCTTCGGCTATTCCTCCTGTACTAGACATTGTTGATGCTTTTTTTGGAATCCAGTTTGGCCCCCAATTCCCTGCCTCCTGCTCCCAGTAAACCTGACATACTACAGGGTCCCTGAGTCCCACAAGTTCCTTTTGAAAAATCCTATTACAGATCCAGCGACCATTTCACAGGGGCCCAAGGGCATTAAGGCTTCTACTGCTAAAAATCCTACCCCTTCTGATAGAGACTCCAGGGCGCTGGATAGATGGGGTAAAAAGGTTTATACTTCAGCAACCTTGGCAATTTGGGCTTTAAACTGCCAGTTTCATATGTTAAAATATCAGCAACATGTTATTGGACTGCTTAAACAGAAAATGATGATTCCTGACTGTGTAGAAAATAGACTTACAGGATTTAATGCATTCTGCTGAACAAGTTGGAAAACATACTTTGCAATGGGGTTTTGATTCATTAGAGGCCTCTTGCAGGGCTGCTGTTACTGGGTCTGTGCTTAAAAGGCATGCTTGGCTTAAGGAGCAATCTTTGCCTGATAATGTTAAAGCTAAATTGTTGGATGCTCCTTTAAATCAGGACCACCTGTTTGGCAACAAGGCTGAATAAGTTTTTAAAAAGGTGGAAGATAAAGCTAAATCTATGCAAATTGTTAAATATTTTTTACATGTTCAGCCTCCTAGATTTAGTAGGTACTGGCGTAAGAATTGGTCCTTTCCAGCCCCTTCCAAGTCTTCTCAAGCCAAACCCAGTCCCAGGGGACTCGCATAACTAAGCAGTGGGAGGCCTCCACTTCCAAGTCTGGGAATACAAGACACCCCCTATGGTAAACTGTGTCAATGACTTCCTTTTAAAATTTCCAAGCACTTATCTTCTGACTGCCCGTTTGGGGGGGAAAGATTGGTCTTCATGCAAAGAACTTGGGAACTCATTACCCAGGGCAAATGGGTTTTCAGTAGTGTCCCAGGGATACAGATTTCACTTCTTCACATTGCCAATGCCAAGTGGGTGGCCGGACCTACCTCCAAATCAGTGGGCAGAGGCTCAAAAACAAGTACCTTCTCTCAAGCATGGGGGCTATCCAGCTGGTACCAGAAGAGGAAAAGGGACAAGGTTTCTACTCCAGACTTTTCCTGGTACCCAGAAAAGACCAATCATGGCGTCCAATCCTGGACCTGTCTACTCTAAACACCTTTCTGGAAATTCCAAAATTCAAGATGCTGACTCTTCACCAGTTACTTCCTATGCTAGGCAACGATGCCTGGTTGGCAACACTAGATTTAAAAGAAGCATACCTGCACATCCCAATCGGGGAATATTGCAGAAGATACCTACGCTTCAAAGCAGGCTACACGCACTACCAGTTCTCTGCACTGCCCTTTGGCTTACCTGCTGCGCCCAGGGTACAAAAAAGTGCCTAGCTCCAGTTATTGCATTTTGCAGGCAAAGAAGTATTTAAATTTACCCATACCTGGACGATTGTCTAATTCAGGCAGAAGGCCAGAACATACTTTTGAATCATCTGGCGTTTGTAAAAAGGGTTCTAACTTGTCGGGGGTACACCATAAATTAAAATAAATCACAACTGGTACCCTGTCAACAAATTACATTCCTGGGAGCAAGCTTGAATACAACTTCCCAGATGGCTTACCTCACACCAGAAAAGCAAATTCGTTTGACAACCTACTTCAAACAAGTGGCCACAAAAACCCTGCTATCTGCAAGACAAATACAGCAAGCCTTGGGGTTCATGGCTTCCTGCATTCTTTTAATTCCATATGCTTGACTGTATATGAGGAAACTACAGTGGTATCTAAAAAGCCTACAGAGTCAACATTCTCACAGCCTAGAAACAATGATTCCTATCATACCTTGCCTACGCCTGGAGTTCCTTTGGTGGGCAGAGGCCTGCCACCAAAACAAGGGACTGCCTTTCACACCACCCTCTGCTGCCCAAACCCTAACAGATGCATCAGACTATGCATGGGGGGGCTCACCTGGCAGGGAAGTGCATTCAGGACAAATGGAACCCAAGTCAAATGCACCTGCATATCAGTCAAAAAGAAATGTTAGCTGTACAGAATGCTCTGACAGCCTTCAAGGACTACATTCTTCCAGGACAGCTAATGGTAAAGACTGACAACACCATGGTTGTGGTACATAAACAAGCAGGTGGGGTATACAATCTTACCCCCTCTGCAGACTAGCCATGGCATTGTGGAATACAGCCTTGAGCTACCAAGTGCACCTACAAGCTCAATTCCTGCCAGGAAAATTAAATACACTGGCAGACGGACTAATCAGAAACCTCATGGACCCACACGAGTGGAAACTGGAACCAAGGATTTTCAACATGTTGACAAGTGAATGGGGGAGCCCAGGTATAAACCTGTTTGCCTCCCCCCAGAACTACCAATTGGACAAGTTCTGCAGAAGGACTCCCCTCAAACATAGCCTGGAAAGTCAATGCTCTGTTCTTCAGCTGGAAAAAGTCTGTGCCCCCCAGACCCCCCCCCCCTTTGCCTCTGCTCTCCAAAGTACTACTAAAAGTCAAACAGGACAAACCAAGGATGATTTTGATTGCTCCAGACTGGCCGTGCCAAAACTGGTATCCCCTCATGCGCAGTGTCACTGCTATCTCCGTGGCACCTGTCTTAGACTCCTTCCCTGCTGTCTCGGCAGGAGAACCAGATTCTGCACCCTCCGCTTCCAACACTGAACCTTGCAGCATGGCCAATTACTTAAACTCTCCCTTACCATCCCTCAGCAAACCTTTGATGGATGTCATCTTAGAGGCAAGGAGGCCTAGTACTAGAATATCTTATGCTGAAAAATGGAAAAGATTCTGTGCCTGGAACCAATCTCAAGGGATGAGCACAGCAGTGCCCAATTTACGTCTGATTTTACAATACTTAACTGAGATGCTTCACAAAGACCTGTTTTTTTTCCTCCATTAAAATCCATGCCTCCGCCATTTCAGCTCATTATAACACAGAACCTCCCCTCTTCTCTCATCCATTGCTCAAGCAGTACCTCAGAGGGGCCAAAAATTTGAGACACCCAGTAGAGCTCCAACCCCAGCCTGGGACCTTAACTTTGTATTGGAGAAACTCACTCTACCTCCTTTAGAGCCAGCTGCTACTGCAGACTTAAAATTTCTTTCTTGGAAAACAGCTTTCCTTTTAGCAATCACTTCAGCTAGAAGGGTATCTGAATTGCAGGCCCTTATGGCAGTGGAGCCTTTCATCGTCTTTCATGCGGACAGGGTGTCACTCAGAACCAATCCCTCCTTCATGCTCAAGGTGGTATCCAGTGTGGCTCTTAATCAGTCCATTCATTTGCCAACCTTCTTTCCCAATCCACAGAACACAGGGGAACGGATTCTGCATTCCTTGGATGTGCACAGACCACTTTGATTCTACATGGACAGGACTAAACCTCAAAGAAAATCTGAACAACTGGTAGCATTTGCTGCAGGGGCAGAAGGGAAGGCTATTTAAAAATAAACAATTTCTAAATGGATAAACCATTGCATTCATTTCTGCTATAAGCACCATGGAAAACTTATACCCCAGGGAATCAGACCTCACTCCACCAGGGCTGCATCTACCAGGGACATCCTAGAAGCTGCTACCTGGAGTTCTGTACATACTTTCACCAAGCATTATCATTTGCCAATTTTCTCTAAATCCAGAGCTGGCTTTGCCACTGCAGTCTTGCAGGGCCTTATAGCTGGCCCTAATGCTATCTAAACTCCTCCTCCCAACCATAGCTTTGGGAATCGACCCAGATGTTATGACTGCAACAGTGAAACACGAACATAGTACAGTTGTGTACACTTACCATAAATGCAGATGTTAGTGTATTCACTGTTGCAGTCCTTGTTACCCTCCCTCCTGCCCCTTAACTTCATTTGGCTATACCTCTACCTTCCTTTACTATGCTTAAAAGCCTTTTTGGTGTATTTGCATTTTTGTTGGAGGTATACCTTTGTATTTTTATAGGTTCATAGGTAGATACTAGGCTATCTGCCCTAGGGCATTTATAAGCCTAGCCAGTGTGTGTTTGGCTTTTGCCTCCCTTTTAGATTAGTTAATTGTGCCTCGGTATAGTAGGTCACAGAAGAATAGCCCTTTTAAGGTTTATTTACTGTGCTTCTGTCTAGCAAGGACACAGAAGAGATCCCAGGGGTAAACTTACGATCTCCCATCCACTCGTCAAGATTTCTCTTGAAGAGGGTCAGTGAGGGGCTCTGCCTAACATGAATTGGGATTCTGTTCCAGAGTGAGGGGAGCCTCTGGGATATGAATCTGTCCCTCCAGCATGTCCTATTTATTGCTGTGCTGAGGTTTAAGTCCCTGGAGCGTGTAGCTTTAAGGGATTTGGATTTCCTGAGGTGGAGCATGTCCATTAATTCAGGGTTAGACATGGCTTTGTACGTCTGGCATAGATCGCCTTTGAGTAGGCGGTAAGCAACTGCGTAGAGCTGGGGTTTTAGTCGAGCTGCATAGGGCATCTGAGGCCAGTGATCCTCTTGGTGAGGTACTTTTGGGGTCTCTCCAGTTGCTGCAGGTGTCTGGTAAGGTACATCCCAAATGGGGCATTGTATTCAATTATGGACCTGATGAGTAGAGGGGCACAATGACCTCTATCTAGATGTGAACCCTTTTGTGATGAGGTGGGCTATATAGAAGGTTTTTCTAACCACTTTGGCAACGTGATTGTCAAAGGAGAGATTACTATCTACTTGGGTCCCCAAATCCCTAATTACTTCCGTAGTAAATGGATTACCACCTATGTGGTAATTTGTGGGCACTTTATTTTTCCCAAAGGGGATGACTATGCACTTTTTGGGGTTTAGCTTGAGGCCGTGGCTCTGGCACCAGTTATCCGTCTCTGTGAGACCCTTTTGTAGGATGCTTGTCAGCCGTAGAGTCGATTATGGCTCCCATTTTGCAGTAGTCTGCGAACTTGGTCAGCCATAGTCCTCCCGTGTTAGCCTGTACTTCAGAGAAGTATATACCGAACAAGAGGTCCCAGGACTGAGCCTTGTGGGGACGCCACATGTAACTGGTTTATTCTGACCATGTGGGTTCTATCCCTGAGCCAGTTTGCAACCCATCTTGTGACATAGGGGTTGGTATTTAAGCTGGTAAGCTTATTTATGATGCCCGAGTGGGGTATTTTGTCAAAGGCCTTTGCGAGGTCCAGGTAGGCTGTATGGACTACCTTCCCCTCATCTATGGCCTTGGTAACTGTTTCAAAGAAGTCAACTAGGTTTAAGAGGCAAGATCTGCCCTTAAAGCCGAATTGGGTAGGGTCCAGTGTCTGGAGGTTCCCAATGTCTTTGAGTTCCATGATACGCTCCATAGCTTTGCAGACCAGACTAGTCAGGCTTATAGGGCGATAGTTCCCAGGGTCCGTTGTGGCACCACCTTTGTGGTGCGGAACCACTGTTGCTGTACGCTATTCTTTGGGTACATATCCTGTAGTAAGGCTGAGTTTGAACAGTGACTTTGTGAGGGTTCAGTTCTTGGAGCTTGTGTAAGACGCAGCCCGGGACAAAGTCCGGTCCCATTGATGCTGTGTTTTTGCTTTGGAGAGGGCAGCTTTCACCTGTGCATCTGTGATGTCTGGGAAGCTACATTCTGTTGGGACAGACATTTGCTCTTTTGGGGGGGGGGGGGGGGGAGTTTGCACTGAACCTGTCTGCCAGGATGTTGGCAATGTCTGTGGGTTCAGTGTATTTTTTGCCATTTTGCACTAACTCGGAGCATATCTGGGAGTTGCCACCCAGATTCCGGACATAACTAAAGAAGGCCTTGTGATTACCTTTAGCGTCTTGGGCAATTTTTCTTTCGAAGCTGGCCTTTGATGATTTTATGAGGGATCGTAGTTTCTTGCTAGTACTGATCAGAGATGCCTTCCCTTTTTGGGATTTTGCTCCATGTAGTAGCTTCCTCCTTCTGTTGTATAGCTTATTTATGGCCGGGGTCCACCAGACAGGTCTCCTGTTTTTGGAGGAGTGAGTCTTGGTTTTATTTGGGATATCACGATCCATGCATTCCTGTATTTGCTCATAGAATGCATTTGTGAAGGATTCTGCTGTTTGGGCAGTATTATCCACTGGCCTGGGGGCTTTGAAGGATTCCACCTCAGTTTTGAGAAGTGTGAAATTTGCTTTTGAGAAATTTTTCACAGTGATTTCCTTGGCTGGGGGTGGGGACGGGATATGCATGTCCAGTGAGATTAGTTTATGGTCTGATCTTACCAATGAGGGGTTTACCTCTGGTGTGGAATATAGTCCCCATGTTGGTGATGACCAGGTCCAATATGTTCTCTCTTGTGGGAGTGGTGACCAGTTGTTCCATAGCATTTGAGTTTAAACTCCAGGAACCGTTGGGCAAGGGTGTTGGGGCTTGAGTAGTTTTCCCAATCAATGTTTGGGTAGTTGAAGTCAACCAATATTATGGTGTTTGGAGAGACCTTCATATTCTCCAATGTTCTCAGGAAGGCCGAGTGGGGTTCCCGAGATTGGGAGGGTGATATGTAGCAGGCTACAAACTGAAAGGCAGTTTTTCCCACTGTTAGTTGCACATGGATGGTCTCCGATGCTTCTTGCAGTGCCACTAACCTGGAGGTGTGGGTATCTTTGAATATGGATACCCCCCCCCCCTCCTGTTGTGATTCGGTCTGGGTTTTGGGGCCAAAAAGCATGGTATGAGTTATAACCTGGTAGTGCTGGGGTGCTCTCTGGAGCCTTGAACCAGGTTTCTGATACTGCACAGATATCAGTATTCTCCATACTGAGGAGAGCCTCGAGTGCATCTTGAGGTTGACTTCTGGCGTTGAGCAGCATTACCCTTAGTTTTTTTTTCTCCTTGTGTTGTCTATGGAGGTGGGTTTGTCCTTTGAGCCTTGCCTAAAAAAGGCAGTATGGGGGTGGCAAGAGCCTTAGCCAGTATTCGAAAGCCCAGGGGTGACAGGTGCAGGCCGTCCCTAGCGAAGCAACGTGGCTGTCGAGCATGTCATCCCAGGCTGACAGACACTGGATCCCCTTTGAATGACTAATACTTTAGCCAATTATTAAAATTGATCATTTCGTCTTTATACTTTGGCATCATTCTTGGTGAGAGCAAGATGCTACTCAAGGTCAGGGTCATACCGGCCTGGGCTACATGATCAGAGAGCTCCTCTTGTCTCTTTTCATGTAGTCCAGGGAGGTATGTCTCAGGTCATTCATACCAGCATGGACAATGACGGAGTCATATTTGTGCTTGCTTTGGAGTGACCTGAGTGCTTGTGTTGTGGCGGATCCTGGCACCCGACAGGCAGCTTAGTGACCACCTTCAGTCTGGTGAGTGGGACGTCTGTGTGCCTGACAAGTCACCTATTACAAGTGTATTTGATGTGTTTAGCCTTAAGGGTTGTGACTGTGTGGCACACTGACTTTGTGAAATATGTGATACGTGGGTATTGTGGGGTAGCGGTTGCTTGGATGTCTGCTTTGGAGGACTCTGCTGCTTTGGCAGATTTTTATTTAGAACCTCCGAGTATGTTTTTGTGTGTATGTGTTTGGTTTGCTGATGCGATAGGTCTGTGAGACTGGATTTGTGGTGAGAGTGGTTTCCTTCTCCTGACTGTGCCAGTCTTGGGTTGAGAGCGCTCATCCTCCAGTTTGGCTGTATAGTTGCATCTCTCGCATATATTTGAGCTTGTTGGGAGGAGGAGAGGGTGGTCTGTGTACATAAAGCAATTGTAACATTGCTTCAAGATTCCCAGATTCACTAGTTGGACTGGAGAGTAAACCTGAAACTGTCTCGGACATACGAGAATAGTATAAGGAAGTGCTTATTGACTGATCAGAAAGGACCAATAGGGAGCCAAGTACTTATAAAGAGTATGAGGGTGTAGTGCTTTAGTTTTAGTGTTTATAAGATTTGAGCAAGTGCAGGGCTTTAGAAGGAAAATAGAGTGCTTACTTTGAGATTTAGAACAGTTCTAAGGGAAAAAGTGAAGAGCAGACTTTGTGGAGCCGGGAACCTGTTTAAGCGGTGCTGCGCTGTGCGCAAAACCACACAAATGCGGGTTTTAAAGCAGGGAAACAGAGATAGGAATTGACCCAAAACTGCCAATAAGCTACTTGATTATGGGCTGAGACCACTCCAGGGACAGATGGGCTGCAAAAAGCTCCCCACTCACTGGTGAACAGAGAAGCTTCCTCCTATCCAAGTACAGCTATGGGCAACACAGGAACCTATAAAACAGTCCAGAATTCAGCAAAGCCTGAAATCTGGACTACTCTAGTTCAGTAAAGGCGAGAAAAAGAATATTTTTTTTTTGTTTTGTTTTTTTACAGAAAATAGAAAAATCACACATAAAACACTGTAAATGCTATAAACAGGCTAGCTCTCTTGAGTGTGTAGCCTACAACAGTTAAACAATGCAAAAACGACAAGTGCAACTGTAAAAAGCAGGTAAGGCAATACAATTTTAGCTTTTTCAAACACAGATCAGTTAGAAAACTCGTTTTTTAGGTGGGAAAATGCAGTCGGAGCAAAAACAGAGGAAAAATACTTAAAATCTGTTGAAAGTCTCTTAGGTCTCTCTGTTGCGTGTATTACTCTGCAGGACACCACGAAGAGCTGTGCGGAGTTGTATACTGGCGCAAAACCGCACAAATGCGGGTTTTAAAGCAGGGAAACTGAAGGAGATAGGAACTGACCCAAAACTGCCAATAAGCTACTAGATTATGGGCTGAGACCACTCCAGGGGCAGATAGGCTGCAAAAAGCTCCCCACTCACTGGTGAACAGAGAAGCTTCCTCCTATCCAAGTAAGGATATGGGCAACACTGGAACCTTTACCACAGTCCGGAATTCAGCAAAGCCTGAATTCTGGACTAATCTAGTTCAGTAAAAGTGGGAAAATTTTTTTTTTTTTTTTTTTTTTTTTTTTTCAGAAAATCACACAAAACTCTGTAAATGCTATAAACAGGCTAGCGCACTTGAGTGTGTAGCCTACAATAGTTAAACAATTTTACAAGTTTAATTGTTCCCCATTAGGGGAGGCACCTGACATCTGGGGCAAGAAAAACAGATGTAATGGCGTCTGCTGCATGTTTTATACCCCTGACATCATGGAAAAGACCACCGCAGCCGACGCAGGACCCAATACTTTGTTAATCAGGCCGACTGAGGGGAAACCTGCCAGCAGATTACCCAAATGTAATGGCTGCAACAGTGAATACACTCAAACATCTACATTTATGGTAAGTGTACACAACTGTACTTTCTCTGCTCTTCCCTTTGGCTTATCCACTTCTCCCTGAGTTTTCACAAAATGCCTGGCTCCCACCATTGCTTTTTGCAGGCAAAGAAATATTCAAATTTACCTGTACTTGGACGACTGCCTAATTCAGGCAGACAGTGAGGAAAAGCTGTTGCAGCACCTGACTTTTGTAAACGACCTAATGACTTCCCTGGGGTATACTGTCAATGAAAAGAAATAAAAACTAGTCCCCGCACAAAAAGTTGTATTTCTGGGAGCAAGCCTGGACACAGCATCCCAGATGGCGTTTCTTACTCCAGGAGAGCAAGCCTATCTGACAGGCTAATTCTCTCAACTAGCCAGCAGAACCCAGTTATCCGCAAGGAAAATCCTGCAAGCTCTAGGGTTAATGGTCTCCTGTATTGTACTCATTCCATATGTTAGACTGCATATCAGGAAACTACAATGGGTACCTAAAGCCTTTGGTGTAAACACTCTCAAGACCTTGAAACTCTCATGCCAATGATACCTTGTCTGAGGAAAGATTTTCTTTGGTGGGCAGCAGCTTGCAAACGCAACAAAGGACTTCCATTCTCACAACCCCATGCTACCCAGACCCTCACCACAGATGCATTAGACTATGCCTGGGTGCATTCAGGGCCACTGGAGCCCAAATCAAATACATCTGCACATCAACCAAAAAGAGATGCTAGCTGTTCAGCACGCCCTGATAGCCTTCAGACCCCTACTCTCCTTATGTCCTCTACTGATCAAAACAGACAACACCCCAGTAATGTGGTATATCAACAAGCAGGGAGGGACACCTCTTCTCTCTGCAGGCTCGCCATGACCCTTTGGCACACTGCCTCAGCCATGCAGCTACACCTGCTAGCACAATTCCTGCCAGGCTCTCTAAACACTCTGGCAGACAACTTAACCAGAAACCTGCTAGACCCACACGAGTGACAGCTAGACCACAGAACCTTCACCCTTGTAACCCAGAAATGGGGCACTCCGAAGGTCGACCTCTTTGCCTCCCGCTCCAATCAGCTCAGAAAATTCTGCATCAGAGAACCTCACAGCAAGGCCTGGAAAGTGGATGCTCTATCCTTCCAGTGGGTAAACCTCTATGCATTTCCCCCTCTACCACTCATATCAAGAGTACTGCTCAAAATAAGGGAGGAAAAACTGAGGGCAATCCTGATTGCACCAGACTGGCCATGCCAGCAGTGGTACCCACTGCTGTGCAGCCTGCCACCATGGCACCTACGTTAGATCCTAACACCCCAGACTCGGGGGGGAATGGAGGATGTTCTTCGTGTTTCACTGTTGCAGCCATCACACTTGGGTTATTTGCCTGCAGGTAGCCCTCAATCGGCCCGAATACCATAGTCTTAGTATTTCTGCTTCAGATGCTGTCACTTCTTCCATGACGTCCGGTCAGGGTATAAAACAGGCAGCCGACGCCATTACATCAGTGTTTCTTGCCGAGGAGGAGCCCGAAGCAGAACCAGTTCGCAAGTGACGGTTGGCCGCTACCTGAAATTTTCATTTTCGAGTTGATAATCCTGAAGTCTTCTAAAGCTAAGTACCCCATTGGGGCTCCTTTCTTCTTGCTCTAAAAGTGGTCAGAAAAAGTTAACAATTGTCTTGCCTGTGGAAACAAAACAAGTGAACTCAACACGATAATGGTCAAGATTGACCATTATAGTGTTGAGTTCACTTGTTTTGTTTCTCAATTCAGTGTTTTTTGTGACTGGTGGACTCTGAGTAGTAGGTGTTGTATACAACGTTCTTGCCTGTGGAAAGCAAATACTTAACAGATTTTCATTCTTACTGTCACCTGTTTAGGCCCAGACCACCATGTCCCTCGCTGTTGGTTGTGCCATGTTTAACGCCCGAACCATTCGTCGTCTGGCTATCTTTGTCGCTAAATTCTTTCACACTCGTTCTCCGTATTCTGAAATGGCTTCGATAAGTCATCCGACTACCACTCTTCTGAAAAAACGTAAAGATCGACAGACCGCTTGGCCCCAAAACTGCCACAGACGCTTCCGTTAAGCTAGTCACCAGTCCGGCGGTACTCTGTGAGGAACTTTTGAGGCCCCTGATGCCCGCTTCTGTGGATTTGCAGGCCTCAGAGACCCATTCTGAGTCTGATATGCTGCGAGATGCTACTTTGACTGTGGAACCAGCGGATGTCTCTACCTTGGATGGGTCCAGAGCCGCTGTGTAGGCACCAGCTTCTGAGGGTGTATTCCGTCCTACCGATCTTCGAATCAAACCAACAACTTATTTAGCTAAAACTACCGAGTTTCTTAGGCCCATAGTACGCACTACGCCTAGAAAACCAACGGCCAAAGCGCATGCTCAGGCTCCCATGCCACAGAAACAAATGCTTAGAATTGCTGAAGACCTTACGCTAATTAGCCTTCCCCTGCTAGGAGACAAAGAATTCAGTTGCCTTCTGATTCTACAGACCAGGAGTTCGATGACTCTGACATTTCTGATTATCAGGACATGTCCTTATCAGCCTATGAGGGTTCAGGTGTTGAGGAATCCATTCACTCTGCTTCCTCTCCAGAGGATTTTTCGTTTGGTGAAACCTTACATACCTTAAGAGAGGAAGTTCCACTGGGGAATGCCAAGACTACCCTCATTCCAAAAAGAGTCTCTGAGAATTTTTAGAATTGCCTCAGGGCAGGCCTCTAGCTATACCCCCTGTCCTGGATGTAGATGTTTTTATGGAATCCAGTCTTCAGACACTACCCCCAGCCCCTAGGAAACCTGATGGGTACTACAGACTACCTGCTAATCACAAGTTTCTTTTCAAGAATTCTACTGCTGATCCAGAGATATTTCCCAGGTACCTAAAGGTGTTAAGGCTACTACAGCCAAAAATCCTACCCCTTCGGACAGGGATTCCAGAGCTTTAGACAGAATGGGGTAAGAGGGTATATACCTCTGCAACTCTTGCTGTCAGGAGAAGTAACAGCAACAAATGGAACTAATTAAACAAAAAATGGTATTTCAAGATTGTGCAGAACATTAAGATTTACAAGAGCTAATGCATTCTGCAAACCACGTTGGTAAGCATACTTTGCAGTGTGGCTTTGATGCCCTAGAAGCATCTTGCAGGGCTGCATTCACTGGTTCTGTACTGAGAAGACATGCTTGCCTAAAGGAGCAAACCTTGCCAGATCATGTCAAATCAAAATTACTAGACACTCCTTTATACAAGGACTGTTTGCTTGGCACCAAAGCAGAAGTTCTTAAAAAGATGGAAGTAAAAGCTACATCTGTGCAAACTGTTAAAGAATTCTCACAAGTGCAACCTCCAAGATTCAGTAGGCATTGCCCTTCAAAACACTGACGCTTTCCAGCCCCTTCCTGGCCTTCCCAGACGAGACCCAGGGGAAACAGGCCACCCAGACTGAGTCTCAGGGTATGCAGAGATCTAAGTAGAGGAGTGCCTCCACCCCAAAAACAGGGAGTGGTAAGCACCCCCCCCCCAATTGGAAAAAGTTTACAATGACTTCTCAAGTTCTACTTCCCTGCCCAACTGCTTGTGCCCCTAGGAGGAAAACTTGCCTGTCATGCAAAAAATTGGATGTCCACTCAGGACCACTAGGTCTTCAACATTATATCCCAGGGGTACAAATTCTACTTCCATTCACTGCCACCCCCAAGCAGGTTTCCAGACCTTTCTCCAAACCAGTGGGCAGAGGCGCAAAAGCAAGTATTTTCCCTGCTCCATATCAGAGCTATTCAACCTGTTCCAGTCAAAGGGGTCAGGGTTTCTACTCCAGACTTTTCCTGGTGCCCAGAAAGGAGGGCTTTTGGTGCACAATCCTGCATCTTTCAATTCTCAACACCTTTCTGGTGTGGTCCCAAAGTTCAAGATGCTTACCCTAAAACAGCTTCTTCCTGTGCTAGCCAAAGATGCCTGGTTAGTCACTCGACTTAAAAGAAGCTTATTTGCACATACCCATAAGGGAGTCGTGCAGGAAATATCTACGTTTTGGGGCAGGCTCTATGCACTATCAGTTCTCTGCACTTGGGCGTATCTACTGCGCCCAGAGTGTTCACAAAATGCCTGGCTCCAGCCATTGCATACTGCAGGCAGAGAAATATCCAGATTTTCCCATACTTGGACTGCCTGATTCAGGCGGACAGTCAGGAATTGCTGCTTCAGCACCTGGCATTTGTAAAAAGCCTTCTCACTTCATTGGGGTATGCAATCAACAAAAAAAATCTCAACTGGGTACCCAGTCAAAAGATTGTATTCCTGGGAGCAAGCTTGGACGCAGCTTCCCAGATGGCATTTCTAAGAAAAACAGGTCTATCTGACAGACTACTTCGAACAAATGGCCACCAGAACCCAGCAATCGGCAAAAAAAATACTGCAAGCCCTAGGGTTCATGGCATCATGTATTCTTCTAATTCCATATGCAAGACTGCATATGAGGAAACTTCAGTGGTACTTATTTGGTGCCAGCATTCTCAGGACCTGGAAACCGTCATTCTTATCATACCTAGTGTAAGGGCAGAGTTCCTTTGGTGGGCAGAAGCATACAACCACAAGGGACTGCATTTCACTCACCCCCATGCCGCCCAAATCCTGACAACAGACGCATCAGACTATGCATGGGGGGGCTCACATGGCAGGCAAATGCATTCAGGGCCACTGGAGCCAAAGGCAGATTCTCCTGCATATCAGTCAAAAAGAGATGCTAGCTGTATAGAATGCTCTGACCGCTTTCAAATACCTAATCCTTCCAGGACAACTGCTGATAAAAAAGACACCACAGTCGTGGTACATAAACAAGCAAAGGGGAACCCATTCTTACCCATGCTGCAGGTTAGCTATGGCCCTGTGGAACACAGCCTTGAGCAACCAAGTCCATCTACAAGCTCAATTCCTGCCAGGCAAACAGTATAGTGGCAGACGACTTAAGCAAAATCTCCTGCCAGGCAAACAAAATATACTGGCAGACAACTTAAGCAGAAATTTAGACCCACAAGAGTGGAAATTTGAGCCCAACACCTTCAACCTCCTGATCCAGAAGTGGGGGACTCCAGAGGTGAATCTCTTTGCCTCCCCCAAGAACCACCAGTTAAGCAAGTACTGCACCAGGGCCTGGAAGGTGGATGCCCTGTCCTTTCAATGGGAAAACCTCTGTCTTTGCCTTTCCCCCTCTGTCCCTTCTCTTGAGTACTACTCAAGATAAAACAAGACAGGGCAAGGGCAATCCTGATTGCCCCAGACTTGCCACACCAGCACTGGTACCCACTCCTGTTCAGCCTGACAGTGGTGCCACCCTGGCACCTACACCAGACTCCTGCCCTGTTGTCTCAGCAGGATGGACAGATTTTGCATCCACAATTGCAAACCCTAAACCTTGCAGCCTGGCTTATCCCTTTAATACCCCACCAGCAACCCTCAGCAAACAGGTGTTGGATGTCATTCTTGAAGCTAGAAGACCTAGTACTAGGGAATCCTATGCTGAAAAGATATTGTTCCTGGTCTCTGTCTAAAGGAAAGGACGCAGCTGTGCCCTCCTTACCTCTAATCCTGGATTACCTAACAGAGCTACTCCACAGAGACATATCCTTCCCAATTAAGATTCATGCCGCTGCCATCTCGGCTCATAATACTGAGCCCACCTCTGTTTTCTCACCCTCTCATCAACAGTTCCTGAGAGGGGCTAACAATTTAAGGCTCCCAAGGAGAGCACTCACCCCTGCCTGGGACGTTAACTTTGTACTGGAAAAGCTCGCGCTTCCCCCTTTTTAACCTGCTGCTTCAGCAGAGTTAAAATTCCTCTTTTGGAAAACAGCCTTGCTTTTAGCCATAACTTCAGCTAGAAGAGTGTCTTGAGTGGCAGGCACTAATGGCTGTGGATCCCTTCATTATTTTCCATGCTGACAGGGTTTCCCTCAGGACTAACCCGTCCTTTATGGCTAAGGTGGTGTCCAGTGTGGCTCTAAACCAATCCATCCATTTACCAACCTTCTTCCCTAACCCTCAAAATAAATGGGAAAGGATCCTGCCACTCTATGGACATGCACAGACAGCTCAGGTTCTACCTTGGTAGGACTACGCCTTTCAGGAAATCTGACCAGCTGCTAGTCGGCTTTGCAACAGGGGCAGAGGGTAAGGCCATTTCAAAACCATTTTTAAATGGATAGCACACTGCATCCATTTCTGCTACTAGCACCATGGAAAACCAACCCCTCAGGGGGTCAGAACACATTCCACTAGAGCTACTTCTACCTCTACAGCATTTCTCAGGGGAGTCCCTACCAGGGACATTCTTGAAGCTGCAACCTGGAGTTATGTACACACCTTCACCAAGCATTACCACTTACCCATCTTTTCCAAATCCAGGGCTGGATTTGCTACAGCAGTCTTGCAAGGCCTTCTAGCCAGCCCTAACGCTTCTTGACTGCCTCCACCCTTCCTCAGCTTTGGGAATCAACCCAAGTGTGATGACCAACAGTGAAACACGAAGAACATAGTGCAGTTGGTGTACACTTACCATAAATGTAGATATTCGAGTGTTCACTGTTGCAGTCCTAGTTTCCCTCCTTCCAGCCCCCTGGCTTTCTCTATCTGTCCACCTCTCCTCTCTATGGCTATTCCTAATGGCATTGGTATTTACTTTATACTGGTGGTGTTCCCCACCATATACTAGCTCCCTATTTGGGGGCTCCTGACATTTGGGGAAGAAAAACTGATGTAATGGTGTCTGCTGCCTGTTTTATACCCCTGACGTCCTAGAAGCGACAGCATCCGACACAGAAATACTAAGACTCTGTTATTCGTGCCGACTGAGGGCTTACCTGCAAGCAGATAACCCAAGTGTTATGACTGCAGCAGTGAATACACTAAAATCTACATTTATGGTAAGTGTACACAACTGTACTATTCATGCATCCCCAATTGCAGACCCTCAACCTGGCTTATTCCCTGACCACTCGTTAAGCGGCCAGCCTAAGCAAACAAGTCCTAGATGTTGCATTTGAAGTTAGACGCCCCAGCACTAGAAAATCCTATGCTGACAAGTGGAAAAGGTTTTGCACCTTGGATCCAGGCTAAGGGAACCGGCATGGCACAACCCTCCCTACCTCTCATCCTGGATTACCTGGCAGACCCACTACACAGGGGTCTATTCTTTTTTTATTAAAATTCATGCCTCTGCCATCTCTGCTCATTACAGCACAGAGCCACCTCTCTTCTCATACCCTCTCATCAAACAGTTCCTAAGAGGTGCTAACAACTTTACCCAGAAGAACTCCTGTCTCAGCTTGAGACCTTAACTTTGTGTTGGAAAAGCTCACCCTACCCCACTTTGAACGTGCAGCTTCAGCAGAGTTAAAATTTCTCTCTTGGAAGACTGCCTTGCTTCTAGCCATCACTTCAGCTAGAAGAGTATCAGAGCTACAAGCACTCGTAGCTGTAGACCCCTTCATCTTTTTCCATGCTGACAGTCTCTCAGGACTAACCCATCCTTCATGCCTAAAGTGTTCAGTGTGACTCAACCAATCCATACATTTGCCCACCTTTTTCCCGAACTCACAAAACAAGGGGGAAAGGATTCTGCACTCTCTGTGCACAGACACCTCATTCTACCTGGACAAGACTAAATCCTTTAAAAAAACTGATCAATTGCTAGTCAGTTTTGCAGCAGGGGCAGAGGGCAAGGCCATATCCAAACAATCTCCAAATTGATAGCCCACTGCATCCATTTCTGCTACAAACAGCATGGGGAAACTGCCCTCCAAAGGGGGTCAGGACATTCCACCAGGGCAACCTCCACCTGTGCAGCTTTTCTCAGAGGGGTCCCCACCAGGGACATCCTGGAGGCTGCAACATGGACGTCTGTTCATACCTTCAAGCATTACCACCTGCCTGTCTTCAAATCCAGGGCAGGGTTTGCCACTGCAGTCTTGCCAACCCACAATCTTCTTGACTGCCTCCACCCTTTTCTTTAGCTTTGGGAATCGACCCAAATGTCATGATTGTGACAGTGAAACACAAAGAACAGAGTTGTGTACACTTACCATAAATGTAGATGTTAGTGTATTCACTGTCCTTGTTTCCCTCCCTTCTCCCTTGTCTTTCTTTCTCTCTCACTGTTCCTCTCTCCTTACAGAGAATTTTTGGTATTTACTTTGTACTGGTGGTGGTGTTCCACTATAACATAGCTCCCTATTTGGGGGGCTCCTGACAGGTCAAGAAAAACTGATGTAATGGCATAGGCTGCCTGATTTTATACCACTGACGACCTGACGTCAGTCCTGGAGAGAAAGCAACCGACATAGAAATACTAAGCCTCTGATATTTGGGCCGACTGAGGGCTACCCCTGACAGGGTAACCCAAATGTGTTGACTGCAACAGTGAATGCACTCGAACATCTACATTTATAGTAAGTGTACACAACTGTACTGTTTACGTCCTGGTGGAAATGCAGGTTTACGTCCTGGTGGAAATGCAGGTTTACGTTCTGGTGGAAATGCAGATGTCCTTCAAGGATGCATCTGCAGTCATAACATATGGGTTGTCCTGCCTCAGGCAGCCCTTCGGTCGGCCGGATTCCAAAGTCTGGGTCTGGCCTCGGCTGATGTCGCACTTTCCCCAACGTCAGAGCGTCTGGGGTATGAAAGCATCAGCCAAAGCCATTTTCCTCAGTCTTTCTTGCCACGCGGTGCCCGAAGCAGAAGCTGTTCGCAAGTGCCAGTCGGTCAGATCCAGTGAATTCAGCTACCGAAGACTTAGAAAAAAGCTAAGTACCCTGTTGGGGACTCTTTCTTGCCTCAGACGATGTCAGACAAAGTAAATTGTTTAACTTGTGGGAAACAAATACCTCATAAGGATTTCCATTCCTACTGCCTTCCTTGCTTAGGTCCAGACCACGACGTATCGGCCTGTTTAGCCTGTGCTTCCTTCAACCGACGAACTCTTAGACGTCGGTCGGAGTTTGCAGAGGAATTTTTTGGAGCCGCTTTTGCTTATAAAATGCCGTCGGAGACTCCGACTTCGCATATGGTCAAAAAATGCAAGGAAAAGGACCGACACTCGCGGCCCGCGGTTTCGGCTGAAACCACAGCTAGGCCTACCGCGAGTGCCTCGGTTTCGGCCAAAACAGAGTCCTCTGAGATTCCTTCTTCCGAAACCATACTTTCGACCACCGAGGCCCGGGAGGCCCCGGCTGAGTCTGCTTCAGAACTTCCTACCGAAACCAGTGTTCAGAAAATATCCGACACCATACCTTTGGACATTTCTTCTCCTGCACGTGGGGCAGCTAGGCCCCCTGCTTCCATGTACATTAAGGCCTTTTCATGAGAGAGCATTTTCAATGGCAAGGTCAGGATTTCTCTGATTCTAGAAAAAGATTAAGGACCTTTTTGCATTTGCCTCAGCATAGGCCCTTAGCTATACCTCCTGTTCTGAATGTAATTGATGTGTACAATGATGTCAGTACAGCCCCTGATACTCTTCCTCCGGCCCCTGCCAAACCTGACAGATACTACAGGGTCCCGGATTCTCATTTCCATCTGTATAAAGCCCATTCTGCAGACCCATAAACTATTTCTCAGGGCCCTAAAGGGGTTGCGGCCGCTACTGCCAAAAACCCTCTACCCTCTGAAAGAGAGTCTAGAGCTTTAGAGAGATGGGGAAAGGTGGTGTATACTTCTGCAACTCTTTCTGTCAGGGCATTAAACTGTCAATTTCATATGATACAGTACCAAGAGTATTTGTTAGATGAACTGAATAAAAAACTTTCTTCTCCTGAACCCCTAGACCGTAAATCCCTTCAGGATTTGGTACACAACTCACAACAGGTTAGTAATCATTTCTTAAAATGTGGCTATGATGCATTGGAGGCTTCATTTAGATCAGCTATGACTGGGGCAGTTATTCGTAGGCATGCTTGGCTGAAGGAGCAATTTTTGCCAGACCATGTCAAAGCTAAACTCCTGGATGCTCCAATGGAGAAACAAAATTTATTTGGCTCCTCTGCTCAGGAGATCTTAAAAAAGGTTGAAGAAAAGGCAAAATCTGTGCAAACAGTTAAAGATTTTCCTGCAAGTTCAACCACCGAGATTCAGCAGAAACTGGCCTACTAAGAATTGGTCCTTTCCAGACTCGGACAGAGCCCAGAGAGGCAGGAACAGGCGCCCTAGAGGCAGAGGTCAATCGAAGGGCTCCTACAGAGGCCGTCAGTGGCAGCCTGCCAACCAGAGGAGTAGTGCAACAACAACCACTACACCAGGACAGGCTCAATGACTTAACTCTGATTCCGCCTACCAGGGATCAACTGGAAGCACCCTTGGGCGGAAAGCTGGCTTTATTCTCAAAAACCTGGCATTATTATTACAAAGGATACATGGACACTGCAAATAATAGACAAAGGATACAGGTTCCACTTCCACACTTTGCCAAAAAGAAGCGGAATGCCAAACCTTCCACCAAATCAGAGGGCAGAGGCTTTAAGACAAATCAGCAATTTACTTCAGATGAAAGCTATAGAAAAGGTACCATGTTCAGAACAAGGCCAAGGATTTTACTCCAGACTATTTCTTGTACCAAGAAAAGAAAATCAATGGAGGCCTATTCTCGACCTGTCCGCACTGAACACTTGCCTCATTGTGCCAAAATTCAAAATGCTGACCCTACAGCAACTTCTTCCCATGTTGGGCAAGGAGTCTTGGCTGGTGACTCTAGATCTCAGAGGCATACCTGCACGTCCCTATTCGACCAAGTTGCAGAAGACACCTCAGATTTCTTGCAGGATCAGAGCATCATCAATTCTCAGCATTGCTCTTTGGCTTGTCTACTGCACCCAGAGTATTCACGAAATGCCTGGCATCAGTAATTGCACATTGCAGACTACAGGGAATTCAAATTTACCCATACCTGGACGACTACCTAATACAAGCGGACAACAAGAAAAATTTGATAAAGGACTTGGCCTATGCCATACACCTGCTACAGACCTTGGGATACACAGTCAACATCCAAAAGTCAAGACCTAGTACCATCCCAAAGGATAACCTTTTTGGGTGCAGATCTGGACACAACCACCCAAATGGCTTTTCTCACAGAAGAAAAACAAAAACAACTTCCAGATTACTTCATGACTCTGACAAGACAAACTCAGCTTACTGCAAGGAAAATCCTGCAGGCCGTGGGTTACATGGCATCCTGCATAATTCTAATACCGCATGCCAGGCTGCATATGAGGAAATTACAATGGTACCTAAGGAGTGTATGGTCTCAACACAGTCACAGTTTAGAAACCATGATACCAATCATTCCATGCCTTCAAAAGGAATTCCTGTGGTGGGCTCAGGCTTGCCAGTCCAACAGAGGGTTGCCTTTCAACAAACCAAAAACAAGGCAGACCATCACCACGGACGCCTCAGACCGAGGATGGGGAGCACACATGGAGGGCAAATGTATCCAAGGCCTATGGCCTCAAGGACAGCTAAGCATGCACATAAACCAAAAGGAAATGCTGGCAGTGAGGCATGCAATCGAGGCATTCAAACCCTTCCAACAAGGACACCTGTTAATAAGGATAGACAACACCACGGTCATGTGGTACATAAACAAGCAGGGAGGCACACATTCTTACCCTCTATGCCGGATGGCTATGAATCTGTGGGAACTATGCCTGAATCTCAATATCCAACTACAGTCCCAATTCGTGCCAGGGAAAGAAAATGCACTGGCGGACAGCTTAAGCAGAACTACCATGGATGCACACGAATGGATGCTGCACCCAGACATCTTCCAACTCATAGCAAAGACATGGGGAATGCCGGAGAGAGATCTGTTAGCCTCCCCACTCAACCATCAACTGAAGACATTCTGCTCAAGGACATACCACCCACAAGCATGGGGGGTGGACTCTCTCTTTCAGCTGGAAAGCCCTAACAGTATCTGCCTTCCCACCTCTCCCATTGATGTACAAGGTTCTACTGAAGATCAGGGAGGAACAGCCAAAAGTGATACTAATAGCTCCGGACTGGCCAAGACAACACTGGTATCCATTATTGAGAAGCATGTCTCAGGCAAAATCATGGCCTCTCCCCCTATGGCCTCTTCTTCTGACGCAGAACAGTTTCAAGACCCTGCATCCCAACTTGAAAACATTGCAGCTAACTGCCTGGAAAATTCCTTAAATCCCAAACTGCTTTATCTCAGAGGGTGAAGGACATTATCCTGGAGGCTCGCAGGCCTTCCACAAGGAAGACATACTCAGCTAAAGTGAAGAGATTTCTCATTTGGAGCACATCAAAAGGCTCAGATGTCACAGTGGCAAACGTAACAAATATCCTAGAGTACTTAGCAGAATTGTTCCACAATGGCCTGTCCTATTCTTCCATTAAGATTCATGCTTCAGCAATTTCAGCAGAATACAATGTGGATCCACCTATCTTCTCGCACCCTCTCCTCAGACAATTCCTGAGAGGGATCAAAAATATTAAACCTCCAAGAAGACCCCCTCTACCTGCCTGGGATCTCAACTTTGTGCTGGAGAAACTGACACTTCCTCCTTTTGAACCAGCAGCATCAGCGGATCTACAGTTTCTATCTTGGAAAACTGCATTCCTTCTGGCAATCACTTCAGCAAGAAGAGTATCTGAGTTACAAGCATTAATGGCAGTGCAGCCTTTTCTTTTCCACCAGGACAGGGTTTCACTAAGAACCAATCCTACTTTTATGCCAAAGGTGGTATCTAGGGTATCCTTGAACCAAGCTATTCACTTGCCTACGTTCTTCCCTAATCCACAGAATAGAGGGAAAACTTTTGCACACCCTGGATATACACAGACAACTACGCTACTACTTGGACAGAACAAAAACTAGCAGAAAAACTGACCAACTTTTTGTAGCATATGCAACTGGGGTGCAAGGAAGAGCAATTTCCAAACAGACAATTTCAAAATGGATAGGAAATTGCATTCGATTTTGCTACTCCTTTCACGGAAAGACAGTTCCTGAAAACATCAGGCCTCACTCCACAAGGGCCACGGCCACCACTACAGCCTTCCTACGAGGGGTGGCTACCAAGGACATTTTAGAAGCTGCTACTTGGAGCTCCGTGCATACATTTGCCAAGCATTACAATCTACCTTTATACTCTAGATCCAGAGCAGGGTTTGCTACTGCAGTCCTGCAGGGGATCTTAACTACACCATCCCTTTCTTAGTACCTCCTCCCCCAGATTGGCTATGGTATTCTACCCATATGTTATGACTGCAGATGCATCCTTGAAGGACATAGTACAGTCTTGTACCTACCATAAATGTAGATGTCCGATAGGTATGCATCTGCAGTCAGGATTACCCTCCCTCCTTCCCCTCTGTGGTATTCCTAGGGTTCTTACCCCTCTTTTAGCTAGCTGGGGGAATCTATTATGGTGTATTTGTTTGTTTATACATGTATATAATTTGCAAATGTTTGGAACTTTTCAGCATTTATCCAAATTTAGCCTTCCTAGAGGGCACCTGGCATCTGGGGCAAGAAAAACTGAGGAAAATGGCATTGGCTGATGCTTTTATATACCCCAGACGCTCTGACATCGGGGAAAGTGCGACATCAGCCGAGGCCAGACCCAGACTTTGGAATCCGGCCGACCGAAGGGCTGCCTGAGGCAGGACAACCCATATGTTATGACTGCAGATGCATACCTATCTGACATCTACATTTATGGTAGGTACAAAACTGTACTGTTTACATCCTGGTGGAAATGCAGTAGTCTGTCAGGGCAGGGTGTGGTGGGGGGAGTTGGGTATTAGTTGAAAAGTGTAATCGTAGATGCTGAGAGGCTGCTACGTGATGTGGCCTGCTGTGTTTGGAGTACTACCCCAAGATTCAAATGTAAAATTAAGTCCAAGTTGCAGTACCAGTCTAAATTCCATACATTGCTTTCTACAAAAGTAGTCTCCTCTACAAAGTGATCTATCCTTTCTGCCCAAAGTTACAACAGTATAATTTAAATCAGTCTGTTCACCTTTGTGATGTCCTATTCATCCGTTGCAGTATGGTTTACATGGAGTTCTCCATAGGCGAGAGGACATTGGCTAATATACAAACTTCTTTCACTACTGTATGGTGCATGGTACATAGGCTGCTCTCGTTTATCAGCCATAAGTGACAGACACACTTACCTCAGAACTTCTCTGCCACCAGTCTGAACACCACCTTCGAACATCTGTTTGCTTGCCTTCAGGTGTTTCATGCCCCATCCTCCACAGCCTCTCCTCATACGAGTTAGGGAAAAGGTTTCTTCAGATGAAGAGGCATCCTCAGAGGAATCTCTGGCCTATTCCTCACAGATCCCCTCACCTCTAGACTATGTTTCCCTGGAGGAGGGCTCCAATGATACTGACTTATCCATGGAAGAACTGTTGTAGAGACTATAGTGAAAATGAGAGGTAATTTCAAATGGGATAGCACTCTGCTACCTGAAGTACAAGAGATACTACGACCTTCTGCAGGTAGAATCACCTAGCCCTTTTCCCTGTCTTACCTGATTTTCTAGATGCCTTTGACACTGCCTCGCAGGCTTCTGATTCCCAGCCTGCTGCACCTAAGAAGCATGACTGATTTTACAAGGTCCCTGGACTGCAAGTTCTTGTTTAAATGCCCTTCAGAAGAACCATCAGTTATTTCAGTGGCTTCAGACAAGCCATCCAAGTTACTGCCTTCAACCTTTCTCCTTCCTTCAGATAAGTACAGCAGGGTCAACGAAAGGCTGGGCAAGAAAGTGTACGCTTCAGCCACCTTGGCATTTAAAGCCGTAAATTACCAAACACACATGGCCAGATCTGTCCTAGAGCTCGTCTCAACTCTCTCAGGTCATTTCTGATTTTCCTGACCGAGTAAAACCTTGGCTGCATCCTTGCTTGGAGCCTCCTCACAAGTAGCCCTCCACTCATAGGTTGGTACTAGGCTATCGGCTCTAGGGCCTATTCAAGTCTAGCCATAATTCCCTGGATATTTCTTCCCACAGTATTTACTTCCCTGGATCCCTGTCTAGCAGGGCGACTGACCAAATGCAGCTGCAATGCTTACCAGAGGACATTAAATCTAAACTTATGGATGCCCGTTTTGGCCCTTCAGCTGCTAATGTATTTAAATCTGTGCAGGAAAAGGGAAAATAATTGCAGGAATGGAAACATCTTTGTCTCTCCAGTGCCTAAATTTCAACAGAATTACCCAGCAAAAACTGCCTTTGTATGTAGGCACTCCCATCCTCCACCTAAAACAAAAAATGATGGTAGGAGGCCTCAACAGACCAGGGCTGCTCCTGCAACTCCGGCTCAGAAGTAGCACTTGACTGATGAGCCTGGTTCCCTTGACTGTCCAAACTGCCTTGCCCGCATTCCGCTTTCTCAGTGCCTTTCTGTTTCTGCCAGTCTTAGGAAAGCATAACTCAATCAGAAAGGATACTTTCTGGTTTGGGATTCCCTGCCTTCCTTAAGGGGCACCTTTCAACTACCATAGGAACTGCTAACACCCTTTCTAGCGGTACTGCTAGATCTGCAGAGACTGGGACTATTCGAGAGGTCCCTCAAGACCAAAAGGGAAGAGGTTTCTATGCCTGAATGTTCCTGGTACCCAGAAAGGATGGTCCTTGGAGACCCATTTTGGATCTCTCATCTCAACACCTTCCTGAATGTACCCACCTTCCGTATGTTAACTCTTCAAACCTTGTTCCCCCTTATTCTGACAAGCCGACTTTGCTTCCTTGGATATCAAAGATGCATGCCTACACATTCCCATACACCCCAACTTCTGGAAGTTTTTACGTTTGTGTGGATTCCTGGCATTTTCAGCTCTGCCTTGCCCTTTGGACCTTCTACTGCACCAAGAGTATTTACAAAGTGTCTAACTCCTGTGATTGCCTACTGCAGACTTTAGGGCATCCACCTTTTCCCTTGATGATCTCCCTGACAGCCTCCTCAGAGATCCTAGAATAAAACATCCTCTCTGCCATTTCTCTTCTATGATGTCTAACTATAAACCACAATAAGTCCGTTCTCGCCCCTTCTCAGGATTGTATACAAACAGATTTCGTGAGGGTCTCTCCTCAGAAAGCACAGGACCTCGCTTTGTACATCAAAAATTTTATGTCTCTGCCACATTTCAGCCAGAGTTCCTCAGGGTTTTGGATTCATGGCATCCTTTATTCCAATGCGACCTTTGCAAAACTTCACATGAGAACTCCACTGGTTCCTAAAGTCAGTTTGGATGCAGCATTCGGATCCTCTGGACTTATGCAAGTCTTCTCATACCCTGTCTGAAAAGGTAACTACAGTGGTGGATCCTACAAGGAGTCCTCAACCCAGGACACCCCCCTTGCATGCTCTGCCACCAGTCCGAGTTCACAGACTGTCCGGATATGGGCTGGGGTGCAGCTTTAGGAAACCTAAAAAGCACAAGTTGTATGCTCCCCATCTCAACAAATGGAACAGACACATCAGTGTAAGGGAGATGAGGGCACTGCTGCTAGCTATTCAGGCGTTTCATCCGCTCTTCCTCCCAGGACCTTTAAAGCTGTTCACAGACAATATGACTGTCCTGTGGTATGTGAACAAGGGGGCAACCAGATCCTACCTACTGTGCAGGCTGGCAGTCCAGGTTTGGGAACTGGTGGTCCAATATCCGGTGATTCTTCAGGCAGTGTACATTTCACCCAGCCAAAATTGTGTGGCAGACACCTTGAGCAAGTCCCCAACACAATCCCACGAATGAATACTTCATATGGGGTGTTTCTGGACATCGTCCACCAGTGGGGTATACCTCAGATAGATCTTTGCCTCTCCCATGAACAGACAACTTCCAGAATTTTGAGTTCCACACCCTCTGGTCTGGAAGGTGGACTTGCACTCATTCTCTTGGAAGGAAATGTTTCTGTATGCACCCCCCTTCCCGAACATTCTAAAAGTCCTTTTCAGAATGCAGCAGGACAACTCAAAAATCTTGCTGGTTTCATTTTGGCCAAGACACCATTGGTTCCCTCTATTGCATTTAGCCAAGGGCAGTCACAACAGAAAAAAAAAAGGAACTCATCCAGTCCCAATTATCTACCCTCATAGGATCATAGGAAGTTAGTAGGTAGCCCTGAGGCCCTTACAAGCCTAGCCAAGAATTTAGCCCATATTCCAACAAGTCAGCACCCTACGTCACTGTCTACCCAGGGACACTGGTGGAATCCCAGGGGTGTATTTTCTGTTCCCCATCCAGTTGTCCAGGTTGAACTTAAAAAGGTTTAGTGAGGTACTCTGCTTTATTTGGAGAGGGTCTGTTCCGCAAAAGGAGTCCTCTCTGGGACACGCATCTGCCCCACCGTCTAGTCCTATTGATGTCAGAGACCAGGTTGAAGGTGCTTGTGCAGGTTACTCGAGTGGAGCTTGACTTGCAGATATGTAGCAGTCCCATCAGGGCGGGGTCCAAGATTGCTTTGTATGTGACAGAGGTCACCTCTTCGGACTCTGTAGGAGACTGAGTAGAGGGACAGGGCTTTTAGCCTATCTGTGTAGGGAGGATGTTTGAGGGCTTGGATTCTCCGCTCTGACACTGTGGGTGATTAGGTTTTAATTCCTTTCAGACGCTTGATGTTCATGTTTCACTGTTGAAGTCATTACATTTGGGTTATCTGCTTGCAGGCAGCCCTCAGTCGGCCTGATTATCAGTCTTGGATCCTGGGTCGGTTGCTGTCTCATCTTCCATGACAGGGGTATAAGGCATGCAGCCGACGCCATTACATCAGTCTTTATTGCCGTGCAGTGCCCAAAGCAGTAGTAGTTCGCAAGTGCCGGTCGGCCGACTCTTGAAATTTTCATTTTCGAGTTTCAGAACTGAAGTCTTCAAAAAGCTAAGTACCCCATTGGGGATCCTTTTTCTTGCTCTAAACCAATGTCAGTAAAAGTTAATAATTGTATTACTTGTGGAAAGCAAATACCTCAAAGATTTTCATTCGTACTGCATTCCTTGCTTAGGCCCAGAACACTACATCCCTCGCTGTCTGTTTTGTGCCTTATTCAATCCTCAGACTATTAGCCATCTGTTCATTTTCACATCAAACTATTTCGGTACTCTGTTCAATTATCCAGAAATGGCTTTGGTAAGCCATCCGACTACCTACATTACAAAAAAAAAATGTAACGATAGACAGAGACAGACTGCTTAGGTCCAAAGCTGCCGCCGATGCTTCTGTTAAGCTAGTCGCCAGTTCGCCGGTACTCTGAGGTGCTTTTGCAGCCCCTGATACCTGCTACTTCAGATTCGCAGGCCTCTACTTTGACCCATTCGGAGTCCGGTATGCCTCGAGATGCTTCGACTGTGGAACCTGCGGATGTCTCCACCTTAGATGGGTCTGGAGCTGCTGTGCAGGCATCGGCTTCTGAGGGTGTATTCAGGCCTACTGACTTGCATATCAAACTGACGCCATCTTCTTCTTCAAGGCCAAAAACTCTATCCACGCCTAGAAAACAGACACCCAGACTTGCATGGTCAGGCCCATATGCCTAAAAAACAAATACGAATGTCTGAAGACCTTATTACTTTAATCAGAGGAAGCCAGCCTTCTCCATATGAGACCTAGAACTAATTTTCCTTCCGATTCTTCTGTTCAGGATTCTGTAATTTGTTTACTTTCTGATCAGGATTTGCCCTTCGCTACCTATGAGGATTCTGATGCAGAGGACTCCATTCCCTCTGCTTCCCCTCCAGAATATTTCTGTTTTGGTGAAACTTTACATATTCTTAGGGAGCATTCCCGCTGGGAAAGCCAGAATTACTCTCCAAAAAGAGGCTTAGGGAATTCTTACTCCTACCTCAACACAGGCCTTTAGCTATCCCTCCTGTACTGGACAATTGTAGATGATGCCTTCTTGAAATCTAGCCTGGCCCCAGACCCTTTACCTCCGGCTCCCAGGAAAACTGACCGGTATTAGAGTACCTGACTCACAAGTTCCTCTAAGAATCCTACTGCAGATCCAGAGACCATTTCACAGGGACCCAAAGGCATTAAGGCTACTACTCCCAAAAACCCTACCCCCTCTGATAGAGATTCCAGGGCCCTGGACAGATGGAGTATGAAGGTATAATACTTTGGCCATTAGGGCCTTAAACTGCCAGTTTCATATGTTAAAGTATCAGCCGCATATTATTGGATTACAGACAGAAAATGATGATTCCTGACTGTGCTGAAAATAAAGAATTACAGGATTTAATGCATTCTCCTGAACAAGTTGGTAAACATACTTTGCAATGTGGTTTTGACTCTATAGGCATCTTGCAGGGCTGCGGTCACTGGGTCTGTACTTAGAAGGTATGCTTGGATTAAGGAGCAAACTTTGCCAGATCATGTTAAAGCTAAATTACTGGATGCTCGCTTAAACCAAGACCACCTGTTTGGCAACAAAGCAGAAGTACTTAAAAGGATGGAGGAAAAACTAAATATATGCAAACTATTAAAGATTTCCTGCAAGTACAGCCTCCCAGATTTAGTAGACATTGACCTAAGAATTGGTTCTTTCCTGTCTCTTCCAGGCCTTCAGTCCAAACTCAGGATCAGCAGACCACCCAGGCTTCAGTCTCGAGGTACTCACAGGCCTAAGCAGTGGGGAGCTCCCACTCCCAAGGCTGGAAGTAGTAAGACACCCCCCTATGTAAACTGTCAGTGACTTAACCTTAGACCTTCCAAGCCCTGCTCATCTGACTGCTCCTTTAGGGGGAAAGATCGCCCTTTGTGCAAATAACTGGGAACTCATTACCCAAGACAAATGGGTTTTAAATGTAGTTTCCCAAGGATACAGATTCCACTTCCACACCTTACCAACCCCAAACAGTTGGCCCGACCTACCCCCAAATCAGTGGGCAGAGGCTCAACAGCAGGTTCTCTCTCTTCTACAGATCAGGGCTATTCAGTCTGTCCCAGAAGAGGAATGGGGACAAGGTTTTTACTCAAGACTTTTCCTGGTACCCAGAACTCCTGGCATCCTATCGTGGACCTGTCTATCCTAAACACCTTTTTGGTAATCCCAAAATTCAAAATGCTGACTCATGAACTGCTTCCCATGCTAGGCAAAAATGCCTGGTTGTCAACATTGGATTTAAAGGAAGCTTACCTGCACATCCCAATAAGGGAATCTTGCAGAAAATACCTACACTTCAGAGCAGGTCACATGCACTATCAGATGTTCTTGGTGTTTCAGTGTTGCAGTCATTACATTTGGGTTATCTGCTTGCAGGTAGCCCTCAGTCGGCCTGATTAACAAAGTCTTGGGCCCTGCGTTGGTTGCTGTCCCTTCTTCCATGACGTCAGATCGTCTGGTATAAAACATGCAGCTGACACCATTATATCAGTCTCTCTTACCGTGCGGTGCCCGAAGCAGAAGCAGTTCGCAAGTGCCGGTTGGCCGACTCCTGAAATTTTCGTTTTCGAGTTTCAGAACCGAAGTCTTCAACTAAAGCCAAGTACCCCGTTGGGGAAACTTTTCCTTGCTCTTTTCCAGTGTCAGCAAAAGTTAATTGCAATACTTGTGGAAAGCAAATACCTCAAAGATTTTCATTCGTACTGAATTCCTTGCCCTAGGCCCTGACCACGACGTACCTTGCTGTCGGTTTTGTGCTTTATTTAATCAGCTATCCATCGGTATATTTTCACCTCTAAATATTTCAGTTCTCTGTTTAATTATCCAGAAATGTCTGTTAGCCATTCGACTACTGGGATTTAGCCATTCGACTACCGGGATTCCGAAAAAAATGCAACTATAGAGACAGGCCGCTGAGGTCCAAAACTGCCGACGACGCTTCTCCTAAGCTAGTCGCCAGTTCGTCGGTACTCAGTGAGGCGCTTTCACAGCCCCTGATACCCACTACTTCTGATTCGCAGGCCTCTCTTGAGACCCATTCGAAGTCCGATATGCTGCGAGATGCTTCAGCTATGGAATTGGATGGGTCCGGAGCCGCTGTGCAGGCACTGGCTTCTGAGTGTGTATTCAGGCCTACGGACTTGCATATTAAACAGACGCCTTCTTCACACCATGTCTAAAAATCCGATGCCCAGGCCACATGTGCTGTTACTTGGTCTGTGCTCAGAAGGCATGCTTGGCTAAAGGAGCAATCCTTGCCTGATCATGTTAAAGCTAAATTTGTTGGATGCTCCCTTAAATCAGGACCGCCTGTTTGGCAACAATGCTGATGAAATTCTTAAAAAGATGGAAGATAAAGCTAAATCTATGCAACCTGTTAAAGATTTCTTAGAAGTTCAGCCTCCTAGATTTAGTAGGCACTGGCCCTCTAAGAATTGGTCCTTTCTTACCCCCTCCGGGTCTTCTCAAGCCAAACCCAAACACAGCAAAAGCCCCAGGGTTCAGTCCCAGGGACTCAAAGGACTAAGCAGTGGGGGGCCTCCACTTCCAAATCTGGGAGTAATAAGACCCCCCCCAAGGTAAACAGTCTCAGTGACTTCCGTTTAAAATTTCCAAGCACTTATCAACTGACTGCCCCTTTGGGGGGAAAGATTGCTCTTCATGCAAAGAACTGGGAACTCATTACCCAGGACAAATGGGTTTTAAATAGTGTCCCAGGGATACAGATTTCACTCCACACGTTGCCAACACCAACCGGTTGGCCGGACCTACCCCCAAATCAGTGGGCAGAGGCCCAAAAACAAGTACTTTCAAGTATAGGGGCTATTCAACTGGTACTGGAAGAGGAAAAGGGACAAGGTTTCTACAATACTTTTCCTGGTACCCAGAAAAGACAATTCATGGTGTCCTATCCTGGACCTGTCTACTCTAAACACCTTTTTGGAAATTCCAAAATTCAAGATGCTGACTCTTCAATTACTTCCTATGCTAGGCAAAGATGCCTGGTTGGCAACACTAGATTTAAAAGAAGCTTACCTGCACATCCAAATCAGGGAATCTTGCAGAAGATACCTACGCTTCAAAGCAGGCTACACATGCTATCAGTTCTCTGCACTGCCCTTTGGCTTATCTACTGCGCCCAGGGTATTCACAAAGTGCCTAGCTCCAGTTATTGCATTTTGCAGGCAATGAAATATTCAAATATACCCATACCTGGACGATTGTCTAATTCAGGCAGAAAGCCAGGACATACTTTTGAATCATCTGGCCTTTGTACAAAGGGTTCTTACTGTTCTGGGGTACACCATAAACAAAAATAAATCACACCTGGTACCCTGTCAAATTATATTTGTGGGAGCAAGCTTGAATACAACTTCCCAGATGGCTTACCTCATGCCAGAGAAACAAAATAATTTGACAACCTACTTCGAACAAGTGGCCACAAAAACCCTGCTATCTGCAAGACAAATACTGCAAGCCTTGGGGTTCATGGCCTCCTGCATTCTTCTAATTCCATATGCAAGATTGGATATGAGGAAACTACAGTGGTATCTAAAAAGCCTATGGTGTCAACATTCTCAGGATCTAGAAGCAATGATTCCTGTCATAACTTGCCTATGCCTAGAATTCCTTTGGTGGGCAGAGGCCTGCCACCAAAACAAGGGACTACCTTTCACACCACCCCCTGCTGCCCAAACCCTAACAGACCCATCAGACTATGCATGGGGGGCTCACATGGCAGGGAAGTGCATTCAGGGCAAATGGAAGCCAAGTCAAATGCACCTGCATATCAATCAGAAAGAAATGTTAGCTGTACAGAATGCCCTTGACAGCCTTCAAGGATCACATTCTTCCAGGACAGCTTATGGTAAAGATGGACAAACACCACTGTTATGTGGTACATAAACAAGCAAGGGGGGCACACATTCTTACTCCCTTTGCAGACTAGCCATGGCATTGTGGAACACAACCTTCAGCTACCAAGTGCACCCACAAGCTCAATTCCTGCCAGGAAAATTAAATACACTGGCAGACGGACTAAGCAGAAACCTCATGGACCCAAACGAGTGAAAACCGGAACAAAGGATTTTCAACATGTTGACAAGCAAATGGAGCCCAGATATAGACCTGTTTGCCTCTCCCCAGAACTACCAATTGGACAAATTTTGCACAAGGACTCCCCACAAGCATGCCTGGAAAGTGGATGCTCTGTCCTTCAGCTGGAAAAACCTACCAGTCTATGCCTTCCCCCCTCTGCCTTTGCCTTCCAAAGTACTGCTAAAAATCAAACAGGACAAACCAAGGATGATTTTGATTTCTCCAGACTGGCCACGCCAACACTGGTGTACCCCTTCTCGCGCAGTGTCACGGTTATCCTCATGGCACCTGCCGCAGCCTTCCTTCCCTGTTGTCTCAGCAGGAGAACCAGATTCTGCACCCTCAGCTTCCAACACTGAACCTCGCAGCATGGCTAATTATTTAAACTCTCCCATACCATCCCTCAGCAAACCTGTGATGGATATCATTTTAGAGGCAAGGAGGCCAAGTACTAGAAAATCTTATGCTGAAAAATGGAAAAGATTGTGCCTGGAACCAGTCTCAAGGGATGAGCACAGCAGCGCCCAATTTACCTCAGATTTTACAATACTTAACGAAGATGCTTCACAAGGGCCTGCCTTTTTCCTCCATTAAAATCCACGCTTCAGCCATTTCAGCTCATTATAGCACAGAACCTCTCCACTTCTCTCATCCACTGCTCAAGCAGTTCCTTAGAGGGGCCAACATTTTGAGACCACTCAACCCCAGCCTGGGACCTTAACTTTGTTTTGGAGAAACTCACTCTACCTCCTTTTGAGCCAGCTGTTACTGCAGACTTAAAATTTCTTTCTTGGGTTTTCCTTTTAGCAATCACTTCAGCTAGAAGGTATCTGAATTACAGGCCCTTATGGCAGTGGAGCCTTTCATCATCTTTCATGCGGACAGGGTTTCCCTCTGAACCAATCCATCTGTCATGCCCAAGGTGGTATCCAGTGTGGCTCTTAATCAGTCTATTCATTTGCCATCCTTTTCCAATCCACAGACTAAAGGGGAACGGATACTGCATTTCTTAGATGTGCACAGACAACTTAGATTCTACTTGGACAGGACTAAACCTCTAAGGAAATCTGAACTGCTGGTGGCACTTGCAGCAGGGGCAGAAGGGAAGGCTATTTCAAAGCAAACCATTTCTAAATGGATAGGTCATTGCATTCATTTCTGCTATAAGCACCATGGAAAAGCTATCCCCCAGGGGATCAGACCTCACTCCACCAGGGCTGCATCTACAGCCTTTCTCAGACGTCCCTACCAGGGACATCCTAGAAGCTGCTACCTGGAGTTCTGTGCATACTTTCACCAAGCATTATCATTTGCCAATTCTCTAAATCCAGAGCTGGCTTGGCCACTGCAGTCTTTGCAGGGCCTTTTGCTATGTAAATTCCTCCTCCCAATCATAGCTTTAGGAATCTACCCAAATGTAATGACTGCAACAGTGAAACACGAATAACATAGTACAGATGTCCTTCAAGGATGCATCTGCAGATGTCCTTCAAGGATGCATCTGCAGTCATAACATATGGGTTGTCCTGCCTCAGGCAGCCCTTCGGTCGGCCGGATTCCAAAGTCTGGGTCTGGCCTCAGCTGATGTCGCACTTCACCCGACGTCATAGCTCCTGGGGTATAAAGGCATCAGCCGATGCCATTTTCCTCTGTCTTTCTTGCCGCGCAGTGCCCGAAGCAGGAGCTGTTCGCAAGTGCCGGTCGGTCAGATCCAGAGATTTCAGCTACCGAAGACTTCTAAAAAAGCTAAGTACCCCGTTGGGGACTCTTTCTTGCCTCAGCCGATGTCAGACAAAGTAAATAATTGTTTAACTTGTGGGAAACAAATACCTCGTAAGGATTTCCACTCTTACTGCCATCCTTGCTTAGGCCCAGACCACGACGTATCAGCTTGTTTAGCCTGTGCTTCCTTCAACCGACTGGACGTCGGTCGGAGTTTGCTGAAGAGTTTTTTGGCTCTGCTTTTGCATATAAAATGCCGTCGGAGACTCCGACTACACATTTAGCTAAAATATGCAAGGAAAAGGACAGACACTCGCGGCCCGCGGTTTCGGCTGAAACCACGGTTAAGCCTACTGCGAGTCTCTGTTTCGGCTGAAACAGAGACCTCGGTTCTCCCTTCGGCCGAAAGCATGCCTCCGACTACCGAGGCCACACAGGCCCCGGCTGAGTCGGCTACAGAAATTCCTACTGAAGAAGCAGGCACACAAGATTTGTCCGACACCATTCCGTTGGACATCTCTACTCCTGCACGTGGGGCAGCTAGACCCCCTGCTTCTATGTCTATCAAGTCCTTCTCCAGGGCTAAAGCAGCTAAACTTTCCAAGGCCTTACCTACAAAAGCTCCCTCTCACAGACCTACCTCAAGTTCTCAGATTCTCAGCCTTGCTGAGGACCTTATTTCTCTGATCAGGGGATCCCAACCTCACCCAGACAGGGCCTCAACCCCCTCCTGAAAAGAGGCCTAGGACTGAACCCCCTGAACCTCTCTCCTCTGACTATTCCTCGGATGGTTCGGATTTATCTGACCATCAGGAAGGACCATACTCACCTTATGAGGATTCTGATGCAGAAGACTCCATTCCTTCTGCCTCCCCTCCAGAAGAATTTTCATTTGAGGAAACTCTACACTCAATGAGGGAACACTTCCAATGGCAGGGTCAGGATTTTTCTGATTCTAGGAAAAGGCTAAGGACTTTTTTACACTTACCACAGCATAGGCCTTTAGCCATACCACCTGTACTATCAGTTGTTGATGATGCATACAATGATGCCAGTACTGCCCCTGATTCTCTTCCCCCGGCCCCTGCCAAACCTGACCGATACTACAGGGTCCCGGATTCTCACTTCCACTTGTACCATGCTGCAGACCCAGAAACCATTTCTCAGGGCCCTAAAGGTGTTGCAGCTGCCTCTGCCAAAAAACCCCTACCCTCTGAAAGAGAATCAAGAGCATCAGAGAGATGGGGTAAAAAGGTTTATACATCTGCTACTCTTTCTGCCAGGGCTTTAAACTGTCAATTTCACATGATACAGTACCAGGAATTTTTGTTAGATCAGCTGAATAAAAAGCTGTCCTCTCCTGAACCTTTAGACCGTAAGTCCCTTCAGGATTTGGTACACAACTCTCAGCAGGTCAGTAATTTCTTAAAATGTGGCTATGATGCACTGGAGGCTTCATTTAGATCAGCTATGACTGGAGCAGTGATTCGAAGGCATGCCTGGCTAAAAGAACAATCCTTGTCAGACCATGTTAAGTCTAAACTCCTAGATGCCCCTATGGAGAAACAAAGTTTATTTGGCTCCCCTGCACAGGAGGTTCTAAAGAAAGTGGAAGAAAAAGCAAAATCTGTCCAAACAGTCAAGGATTTTCTGCAGGTCCAACCTCCGAGATTCAGCAGAAATTGGCATTCAAAGAATTGGTCCTTTCCAGACACCTCCAGAGCACAGAGAGGCAGAAATAGACGCCCAAGAGGCAGAGGTCAATCAAGGGGTGCCTACAGGGGTCGTCAGTGGCAACCTGCCAACCAGAGAAGTGCCGCCACAGCTGCGACTGCAACCACTTCCACAGGACAGACACAATGACTTGGCTCTGATTCTGCCTACCAGGGAACAACTGGAAGCACCCTTGGGCGGAAAGCTAGCTTTATTTTCAAAAAACTGGCATTGCATTACAGGAGACAAATGGACTTTGCAAACAATAGACAAAGGCTACAGGTTTCACTTCCACACACTACCAAAAAAGAGAGGAATGCCAAACCTTCCACCAAGCCAGAAATCAGAGGCTCTAAAACAAATCATCAGCTTACTAAGGATGAGAGCAATAGAAAAGGTACCATCTATGGAACAAGGCCAAGGATTTTACTCCAGACTATTCCTTGTACCAAGAAAAGAAAATCAGTGGAGGCCTATTCTCGACTTGTCCGCACTGAACACATATCTCATTGTTCCAAAATTCAAGATGCTGACCCTACAGCAACTTCTTCCCATGTTGGGCAAGGAGTCTTGGCTGGTGACTCTAGATCTCAAGGAGTCATACCTGCACGTCCCTGTACGACCAGATTGCAGAAGACACCTCAGATTTCTTGCAGGATCAGAGCATTATCAATTCTCAGCATTGCCCTTTGGCTTATCTACTGCGCCCAGAGTATTCACGAAATGCCTGGCATCAGTAATTGCACGTTACAGGCTTCAGGGAATTCAAATCTACCCATACCTGGACGACTGCCTAATACAAGCGGACAACAAGACAAAAATAAAGGATTTGGCCTATGTCATACAACTGCTGCAAGCCTTGGAATACACAGTCAACATACAAAAGTCAAGACTAGTGCCATCTACTTGGAGCTCCGTGCATACATTTGCCAAGCATTACAATCTTCCTTTATACTCCAGATCCCGAGCAGGTTTTGCAACTGCAGTTTTACAAGGGATCTTAACTACACCATCATTATCTTAGTGCCTCCTCCCCCAGTTTGGCTATGGTATTCTACCCATATGATGTCCTTCAAGGATGCATCTGCAGTCATAACAAATGGGTTGTCCTGTCGTCAGGCAGCCCTTCGGTCGGCCGGATTCCAAAGTCTGGGTCTGGCCTCGGCTGGTGTCGCACTTCACCCGACGTCATCTCTCCTGGTCTTCGGGTATAAAGGCATCAGCCGACGCCATTTTCCTCAGTCTTTCTTGCCGTGTGGCGCCCGAAGCAGAAGCTGTTTGCAAGTGCCGGTCGGTCAGATCCAGAGATTACTACTACCGAATACTACTTCGAAGACTTCTAAAAAGCTAAGTACCCCGTTGGGGACTCTTTCTTGCCTCAGCCGATGTCAGAAAAAGTCAATAATTGTTTAACTTGTGGGAAACAAATACCTCATAAGGATTTCCACTCTTACTGCTTACCTTGTTTAGGCCCAGACCACGACGTAGCAGCCTGTTTAGCCTGTGCTTCCTTCAACCGACGAACGCTTAGGCGTCGGTCGGAGTTCGCTGAACAGTTTTTCGGCTCAGATTTTGCATACATTATGCCGTCGGATCCTCCGACTACTCAAACTGTTAAAAAACGCAAAGAAAAAGACACTCGCGGTCCGCGGTTTCGTCCGAAACCACGGTTAAGCAAACCGCGAATGTCTGTTTCGGCCGAAACCGAGCAAACGGGTCAATCTTCAGCCGAATCCATGACTACTACCGAGGCTCCCGCTACCCTAGTTGAATCGGCCTCTGAAGTTTTGCCTACTAATGTGGTTCCTATTGATTTATCAGACACCATCCCTTTGGATGTCTCTACCCCAGCACGTGGTGCTGCTAGGCCTCCTGCAGCCATGTCTATTAAGGCCTTTGCCAGGGCTAAAGCAGCCAAAACTGCAAAATCAGTGCCTAAGACCCCCTCACACAGGCCCAGTTCCAGTTCACAAATGCTTACTTTGGCAGAGGATCTCATCTCTTTAATTAGGGGATCCCAATCTCACCCAGACAGGGCCTCTCAGCCTCCGGAAAAGAGACCTAGAGCAGTGCCCCCAGAGCCAGTGTCCTCAGATGATTCTTCGGATGATTCCGACATTACAGACCATCCAGAAGCTCCTTTTTCTACTTATGAAGATTCCGATGCTGAAGAATCTATTCCCTCGGCCTCTCCACCAGAGGAATTTTCCTTTGGGGAAACCTTACATGCCATGAGAGAACAATTCCAATGGCAGGGACAAGATTTCTCAGATTCAAGAAAAAGGCTTAGGACCTTTCTACACTTACCACAACATAGGCCCTTAGCTATACCTCCAGTTCTGCCTGTTGTGGATGATGCATTTAATGATGTTTGCACTGCTCCTGATACTTTATTTCCAGCCCCTGCCAAACCAGATAGGTTTTACAGGGTACCAGACACTCATCACCACCTATACAAGGCCCCACTTGCAGATCCTGAGACTATCTCCCAGGGGCCTAAGGCAGTAGCTTCGACCTCAGCAAAAAACCCTCTCCCTTCTGAAAGGGAATCCAGGTCCTTAGAGAGATGGGGGAAAAAAGTTTACACCTCTGCTACTCTCTCAGCTAGAGCTTTGAACTGTCAGTTTCATATGATCCAATACCAAGAGTTTATGCTTGATCAGTTAACTAAGAAACTGTCCTCTGATGACTCCTTAGATAAGAAATATGTTTTAGAAATGGTGAATAACATTCAGCAGGTCAGTAACCATTCTTTAAAATGTGGCTATGATGCACTGGAGGCTTCATTTAGATCAGCCATGACTGGCACAGTTATAAGAAGGCATGCATGGTTGAAAGAACAGGTCTTGCCGGATCATGTTAAAGCAAAGCTGTTAGATGCTCCTATGGATAAGGCCAGTCTATTTGGTATTCCTGCTCAGCAAATAATGAAGAAAATGGAAGAGAAGGCAAAATCTGTACAAACAGTTAAGGATTTCTTACAGGTTCAGCCCCCAAGGTTTAGCAGGAACTGGCCTTCCAAAAATTGGTCCTTTCCAGACTCCTCAAAATCTCAGAGAGGCAGGAATAGACGTGCCAGAGGCAGAAATCAATCCAGAGGAGGTGCCTATAGAGGACGCCAGTGGCAAGGCAATAACCAGCGAGGCACAGACACAACCACTGCCACTGCAACAGGACAATCACAGTGACTTGGCTCTGACACCGCCTACCAGGGAACAAATAGCAGCACCTTTAGGCGGAAAGTTAGCTTTATTTTCAAAAAATTGGCACTATATCACAAAAGACAAGTGGATTTTGCAGACCATAGACCAAGGCTACAGGTTTCACTTCCACACCTTACCAGTAAAAAGAGGAATGCCAAACCTACCCCCAAATCAAAAAACAGAAGCTCTAAAGCAGATAGCTCAATTAACAAAGATGAGAGCTGTGGAAAGAGTACCACTAACAGAACAGGGCAAAGGATTCTACTCCAGACTCTTCCTAGTACCAAGAAAAGAGAAAAGTTGGAGACCTATTCTCGACCCTGTCTTAAACACATTCATCATTGTCCCAAAATTCAAAATGCTGACTACAGCAACTTCTTCCCATGCTGGGCAAGGAGTGTTGGCTGGTTATCTCAAGGAGGCATACCTGCACGTCCCCATACGACCAAATTGCAGAAGATACCTCAGATTTCTTGCCGGATCAGAGCATTATCAATTCTCAGCGTTGCCCTTTGGCTTATCTACTGCGCCCAGAGTATTCACGAAATGCCTGGCATCAGTAATAGCTCATTGCAGGCTACAGGGAATCCAAATTTATCCATACCTGGACGACTGCCTGATACAAGCGGACAACAAAAGCAAGCTGACAAAAGACTTACAAAAAGTCATTTGCTTACTACAAGCCCTGGGATACACAGTCAATTTAAAAAAGTCAAGACTGATACCATCCCAAACAAGAACATTCTTGGGTGTGGAATTGGACACAGTAAAACAGATGGCATTCCTAACTGCAGAAAAACAAGAACAACTTCCTCTTTACTTCTTGGCATTAACAAAGCAGAACAAACTAACAGCAGGAAAAGTACTGCAGGCCTTGGGCTTCATGGCATCATGCATAATCCTGGTCCCCCATGCCAGACTGCATATGAGAAAGCTACAGTGGTACCTAAAGAATTTATGGTCTCAACACAGGCACAGCTTAGAAACCGAAATCCCACTAATACCATGCCTGAAACAAGAGTTCCTATGGTGGGCTCAAGCATGCCAATCAAACCCAGGTTTGCCCTTCCACAGCTTTCAAGCAAGCCAAACCATCACAACGGACGCCTCAGGCCTAGGCTGGGGGGCACACATGCTGGACAAATGCATACAAGGATTATGGACTCCAGAACAGCTGCACCTGCACATAAATCAAAAAGAAATGCTGGCAGTAAAACTAGCAATCCAGAATTTCAGACCATTCCTCAAAGAAGGCCATTTAATGATAAGGACGGACAACACCACAGTCATGTGGTACATCAACAAACAGGGAGGCACTCATTCATACCCCCTATGCAGAATGACTCTGGACCTTTGGAATATGGCTCTGAGCTACAACATCCAGTTACAGGCAATATTTGTACCGGGAAAAGAAAACATCCTAGCGGACATGTTAAGCAGAACCACCTCGGATGCTCACGAATGGATGCTACACCCGGACATCTTCAAGGCCATCACAAAGAAATGGGGAATGCCACAAATAGACCTATTCGCATCCCCACTCAATCACCAGCTCAAGAAATTCTGCACAATGACATACCACCCACTAGCATGGAAGGTGGACTCTCTATCCTTCAGTTGGAAAGGCCTGACAGCATATGCATTTCCACCTCTTCCTTTGATGCACAAGGTACTACTGAAAATCAGAGGAACGTCCAAGGATAATTCTGATAGCTCCAAATTGGCCAAGACAACACTGGTATCCATTGCTGAGGAGCATGTCTCGGGGGAGAACGTGGACACTACCTCTGATGCCTTTGATGTTAACTCAGAACAACTACAACATCATGCATCCAAACCTAAAAACTCTGCAACTCACTGCCTGGAACATCACATAACAGCAACTAACCCAGATTTATCCCAAAGGGTGAAAGACATTTTCCTTGAAGCCCGCAGACCTTCAACAAGAAGGAACTATGCAGGAAAATGGAAAAGGTTTGTCATTTGGAGTACTGAAAGAGGAAAAGATGTGTCAGATAGACATTGCTAACATCCTGGAGTACTTGGCAGAGCTTCTACATACAGGCCTGTCCTATTCCTCCAAGATACATGCATCAGCTATTTCTGCAGAATACAGCTTCGATCCCCCTGTCTTCTCACATCCTCTACTCAGGCAGTTCCTCAGAGGAATCAATGTAAAACCTCCTAGGAAACCACCATTACCAGCATGGGACTTGAACTTTGTGCTAGAAAAATTGACACTCCCTCCATTTGAACCAGCAGCAACAGCAGATCTTCAACACCTATCATGGAAAACTGCTTTCCTACTGGCAATTACTTCAGCAAGAAGGGTTTCGGAACTACAAGCCTTAATGGCAGTACAACCCTTCCTAATCTTCCATCAAGATAGAGTGTCCATGAGAACTAATCCTACATTTATGCCTAAGGTGGTATCCAGAGTATCTCTAAACCAGGCAATCCACCTACCTACATTCTTTCCCAATCCACAGAACATGGGGGAAAGACTGCTGCACACCTTGGATGTACATAGACAGTTACGCTACTACCTGGACAGAACCAAAGGTAACAGAAAACTGACCAGCTTTTAGTAGCCTATGCAACAGGAAGGGAAGGAAAAGCAATTTCCAAACAGACAATCTCTAAATGGATAGGAAATTGCATAAGATTCTGTTACTCCTACCATGGAAAGCAAATTCCACAGAACATAAGACCTCACTCTACAAGGGCTACAGCCACTACCACAGCTTTCTTACGAGGAGTGGCTACCAAGGACATTATTGAGGCGGCTACTTGGACCTCCGTGCATACATTTGCCAAGCATTACAACTTACCTCTGTACTCTAGATCCCGAGCAGGGTTTGCCACTGCTGTCTTGCAAGGGATCCTAACTACACCATAATTCTTCTTCCTCCTCCCCTAGTTTGGCTATGGTATTCTACCCATTTGTTATGACTGCAGATGCATCCTTGAAGGACATAGTACAGTTTTGTACCTACCATAAATGTAGATGCCGCAGTCGGGATTACCCACCCTCCTTCCCCTCTGTGGTACTCCTAGGGTATTTACCCTCCTAATAGCTAGCTAGGGGGGGATCTCTTATGGTGTATTTGTTTGTATATATGTACATACATGCTTATTTTTTGTTTGCCTACTATTTTTTTTGGAAACATTGGCATTTATCCAAAATTTAGTTTTCCAAGAGGGCAACTGGCATCTGGGGCAAGAAACACTGAGGAAAATGGCGTCGGCTGATGCCTTTATACCCGAAGACCAGGAGAGATGACGTCGGGTGAAGTGCGACACCAGCCGAGGCCAGACCCAGACTTTGGAATCCGGCCGACCGAAGGGCTGCCTGACGACAGGACAACCCATTTGTTATGACTGCAGATGCTATCCTGTTCGGACATCTACATTTATGGTAGGTACAAAACTGTACTTTATGACTGCAGATGCATCCTTGAAGGACATAGTACAGCTTTGTACCTACCATAAATGTAGATGTCCGATAGGTATGCATCTGCAGTCAGGATTACCCACCCTCCTTCCCCTCTGTGGTATTCCTAGGGTACTTACCCCTCTCTTAGCTAACTGGGGGAATCTATTATGGTGTATTTGTTTGTATGTATATATACTTTTTGATTTCTACTGTTTGGAATTTTCTACTTTTATACAAATTTAGCCTTCCTAGAGGGCACCTGGCATCTGGGGCAAGAAACAGAGGAAAATGGCGTCGGCTGATGCCTTTATACCCCAGGAGCTATGACGTCGGGTGAAGTGCGACATCAGCCGAGGCCAGACCCAGACTTTGGAATCCGGCCGACCGAAGGGCTGCCTGAGGCAGGACAAACCCATATGTTCTGACTGCAGATGCATACCTATCGGACATCTACATTTATGGTAGGTACAAAACTGTACTTTCTTACATGTGGGTTGTCCTGCCTCAGGCAGCCCTTCGGTCGGCCGGATTCCAAAGTCTGGGTCCGGCGTCGGCTGATGTCGCCCTTTTCCCCGACGTCAGAGCGCCTGGGGTATAAAAGCGTCAGCCGACGCCATCTTCCTCAGTCTTTCTTGCCGCGAGGTGCCCGTAGCAGAAGCAGTTCGCAAGTGCCGGTCGGCCAGCTCCTGTGATTTCAGCTACCGAAGTCTTCAAAAAAGCGAAGTACCCCGTTGGGGACTCTTTCTTGCCTCAGCCGATGTCAGATCAAACGGTTAAAGTTAATGATTGTTTATCTTGTGGGAAACAAATACCTCATAAGGATTTCCACTCTTACTGCTTACCCTGCCTAGGCCCAGACCACGACGTCTCTGCCTATTCAGCCTGTGCTTCCTTCAATAAACGCACTCTTAGGCGTCGGGCAGAGTTTGCAGAGGAATGTTTTGGGGGAAATTTCTGTTGTATCATGCCGTTGGAGCTTCCGACAGCTCATTTACCCAAAAAACGAAAGGATAAGGACCAACACACGCGGTCCGCGGTTTCGGCTGACTCCACGCCTAGGCCTACCGCGAGTGTTTCTGTCTACTGAAACCGAATCTCTACTGCTTCCAACCGACACCGCACAGCCGATAACTTCGGTACCGGAAGCCATCACTGGGACCGTCTGAAACCGGTGCTCAGGAAATATCCGACACCATTTCTGTTGATAAAACTACTTCAGCACGTGGGGCAGCCAGGCCTCCTGTATCCATGTCAATTAAGGCCTTTACACGGGCTAAAGCTGCTAAACAGCCAAAATCTCTCCCTCCCAAGGCTATTCCTCAGGGATCCACTACCGGTTCACAAATTTTAAGTTTGGCTGAAGACCTTATTTCCTTAATCAGGGGCTCTCAGCCACATCCAGACAAGGGCTCTCAACCACCTCCAGGCAAAAGGCCCAGGGTTGAGCAGACAGATCCCCAGTCTTCTGATGAGGTCTCAGATGACTCTGCCCTTTCAGACTACCAGGAGGAGGCCCTTCCAGCCTACGAGGATTCTGATGCTGAGGAATCTATTCCCTCAGCCTCCCCCCACTGAAGGGTTTTCCTTTGGGGAGACCCTTCACTCCATGAGAGAGCATTTCAGATGGCAAGGCCAGGAATTCTCTGATTCCAGGAAGAGGTTAAGGACTTTTTTACATTTACCTCAGCATAGACCTTTGGCTATTCGTCCTGTTTTAAATGTTATAGAAGATGTGTACTAGTCTAGTATTTCCCTTGACTCCCTTCCTCCGGCTCCTGTCAAACCTGACAAGTACTACAGGGTCCCGGACTCGCATCTATACCTTTACAAGGGCCACTCTGACCCAGAAACTATTTCCCAGGGCCCTAAAGGGGTTACAACCACCACTGCCAAGAATCCACTTCCTTCTGAAAGGGAATCCAGGGCTTTAGAGAGATGGGGTAAAAAAGTGTATACTTCCACTCTTTCTATGAGAGCATTACATTGTCAATTCCATATGATACAGTATCAAGAGTATCTGTTAGATGAATTGCATAAAAAACTATCCTCGCCTGAACCCCTAGACCGCAAGGCACTTCAGGATCTGGTGCATAACTCTCAGCAGGTTAGCAACCATTTCTTGCAGTGTGGTTATGATGCATTGGAAGCTTCATGTAGGTCAGCAATGACAGGTGCAGTCATACGTAGACATGCTTGGCTGAAGGAGCAAACACTGCCAGATCATGTTAAAGCAAAGCTTCTGGATGCACCACTGGAAAAACAAAAGTTATTTGGTTCCACGGCTCAAGAGGTCTTAAAGAAATTTGAGGAAAAGGCTAAATCAGTACAAAAGTCAAAGATTTTCTCCAGGTCCAACCACCAAGATTCAGCAGAAATTGGCCTAAGAATTGGTCCTTTCCAGACACAGACCGATTTCAGAGGCAAAAACAGGCGTGCCAGAGGTAGAGGGCAAGCTCGAGGCTCCTACAGAGGACGTCAATGGCAGCCTCCTAACCAGAGAGGTAGTGCAGGACCTACAACTACTGCGCAAGGACAAACTCAATGACTTTGACTCCGCCAACCAGGGCTCAATTGGAAGCACCTTTGGGCGGAAAGCTATCTTTATTCTCAGAAAATTGGCACAGTATTACAAAGGACAAATGGATACTGCAAATAATAGACAAAGGATACAGATTCCATTTTCATACATTACCAAAAGGACAAGGCATGCCAAACCTGCCACCAAATCAAAGGGCAGAGGCTTTCAAGCAAATTTCCAAACTACTACAAATGAAGGCAATAGAAAAGGTTCCTTACACAGAACAAGGCCAAGGATTTTATTCCAGACTATTCCTTGTTCCAAGAAAAGAAAAGCAATGGAGGCCTATTCTGGACTTGTCCGCACTGAATACTTATCTCATCGTGCCAAAATTCAAAATGCTGACCTTACAGCAACTCCTTCCCATGCTGGGCAAGGGGTCCTGGCTGGTAATTCTAGACCTCAAGGAGGCATACCTGCATGTCCCTATCAAAGTTGCAGAAGACACCTCAGATTTCTTGCAGGTTCAGAGCATTATCAATTCTCAGCATTGCCCTTTGGCTTATCTACTGCGCCCAGAGTATTCACGAAATGCCTGGCATCAGTGATTGCACATTGCAGACTTCAGGGGATTCAAATATACCCATACCTGGACGACTGCCTTATACAAGCGGACAGCCAACAAACATTGGTAAAACACTTGAACTATGCCATCCGCCTACTACAGGCCTTGGGATACACAGTCAACATTCAGAAATCAAGACTTGTTCCATCCCAACGAATAATTTTTCTGGGTGCAAAGCTGGATACAAACACCCAAATGGCTTTTCTCACAGAAGAAAAACAAGAACAATTACCGGATTATTTTAGAAATCTGACAACACAAACCCAGCTGACTGCAAGGAAAATCCTGCAGGCCCTGGGTTTCATGGCATCTTGCATTCTTCTGATTCCACAAGCAAGGCTGCATATGAGGAAACTACAATGGTACCTAAGGAGTCTATGGTCTCAACAGTCACAGCCTAGAAGCTTTGATCCCCCTCATTCCATGCCTTCAAAAGGAATTTCTGTGGTGGGCACAAGCAAGCCAGTCAAACATGGGTCTGTCTTTCAGAAAGCCACATATCAGCCAAACCATTACAACGGACGCCTCAGACCATGGATGGGGAGCGCACATGAAGGGCAGATGTATTCAAGGGCAATGGACACAAAAGGAATTGCGCCTGCACATCAACCAAAAGGAAATGCTGGCAGTGATGCATTCAATCGAGGCCTTCGAACATTTCCTGCATCAAGGTCATCTGCTAATAGACAGACAATACCACAGTTATGTGGTACATAAGCAAGGAGGTACCCATTCCTATCCTATTTGCATGCTGGCAATGAATATTTGGGAACTTTCCCTAAAACTCAATATAGAGCTGCATTCCCTGTTCGTACCAGGAAAGGACAATGTACTGGCGGACAGCCTAAGCAGAAACACCATGGATCCACACGAATGGATGTTGCATCGACATTTTTCTTCAGATAGCACAATCATGAGGAAGGCCGGACATGGATCTTTTTGCCTCCCCCCACAACCATCAACTGAAGAAATTCTGCACAAGGACATACCATCCTCAAGCATGGAAAGTGGGCGCCCTATCCTTCAGCTGGAATGCTCTAACAGTATATGCATTCCCACCTCTTCCGTTAATGACCAAGGTCTTACTGAAGATCAGGACAGAGCAACCAAAAGTGATTCTGATAGCTCCGGACTGGCCAAGACAACACTGGTACCCACTGTTAAAGAGCATGTCACGCACGAAACCGTGGCCTCTACCACAATGGCCACTTCTGACAGCACAATTACAAAACTCTGCACTCCAGCCTAAAAACCTTGCAGCTGACAGCCTGGAAAATACCTTGACTCCTCGACAGGATAAACTATCCAAGAGGGTAAAAGGATATCATCATGGAAGCTCGGCGGCCTTCCACAAGAAAGGCATATTCAGCAAAATGGAAAAGATTTCGAACCTGGAGCACCGCAAAGGGTCAGGATCCGACAGTGAAGAGCATTCCACATATCCTTGAATACTTGGCTGAAATGCTCCATAATGGCCTTTCTTATTCATCCATAAAAATTCATGCTTCAGCTATTTCAGCAGAGTACAACACTGATCCACCTGTATTTTCTTATCCTCTACTAAGGCCGTTTCTAAGAGGGATAAAAAACATCAACCCTCCAAGGAAACCACCAGTGCCTACATGGGACCTTAACTTCATGTTGGAAAAATTAACTCTACCTCCCTTTGAACCAGCAGCATCTTCAGAACTACAATTCCTGTCTTGGAAGACTGCCTTCCTTCTGGCCATAACCTCAGCAAGAAGAGTATCTGAGTTACAGGCCCTCATGGCAGTACAACCATTTCTCATTTTCCATCAGGACAGAGTCTCTTTGAGAACCAATCCTTCATTCATGCCAAAGGTGGTATCCAGGGTCTCACTGAACCAAGCTATCCACCTGCCTACTTTCCTTTCAAATCCACAAAATAAAGGAGAGAAACTTCTGCATACCCTGGACATTCACAGACAGTTGCGCTACTACTTGGACAGAACGAAGACTTACAGAAAAACTGACCAACTGTTTGTAGCATATGCTGCTGGTGTACAAGGAAAATCAATTTCCAAACAAACAATTTCAAAATGGATAGGAAATTGTATTAGATTCTGTTACTCTTTTCATGGAAAAGCTGTGCCAGCTAACATCATTCCACCAGAGCAACAGCCACCTCCACAGCCTTCTTAAGAGGGGTGGCTACAAAGGACATTTTAGAAGCTGCTACATGGAGCTCTGTGCATACATTTACCAAGCATTACAACTTGCCTTTATATTCCAGAGCAGGCTTTGCTACTGCAGTCCTGCAGGGCATGTTAGCTACACCATCCTTTTCTTAGGTCCTACCACCCCCAGCTTGGCTATGGTATTCTACCCATATGTAAGGACTGCAGATGCATCCTTGAAGGACATAGTACAGTTTTGTACCTACCATAAATGTAGATGTCCGATAGGTATGCATCTGCAGTCAAGTTTTCCCTCCCTCCTACCCCTCTCTGGTATTCTTTGGGTACCTATCCCTCATTTTAGCTGGCTGGGGTTATCTTTTATGGTGTATTTGTTTTTTATTGCTGTGCATGATTGGAATTTATTCATTTCTCCAAAATTTAGCCTTCTTTAGAGGGCACCTGGCATCTGGGGCAAGAAAAACTGAGGAAGATGGCGTCGGCTGACACTTTTATACCCCAGGCGCTCTGACGTCGGGGAAAAGGGCGACAGCCGATGCCGGACCCAGACTTTGGAATCCGGCCGACCGAAGGGCTGCCTGAGGCAGGACAAACCCATATGTAAGGACTGCAGATGCATACCTATCAGACATCTACATTTATGGTAAGTACAAAACTGTACTTTTTCTACACTTACCATAAATGTAGTTCGAGTGTATTCACTGAAGTCCTGGTTACTCTCCCTCCAGCCCCCTAACTTCTTTTGGCTATACCTCTACTTTCCATTACTATGCTTAAAAGCCTTTTTGGTGTAGGCATATCATTGTACTTTATATTTAATTGCTCCCCATTAGGTGGGCACCTGACATCTGGGGCAAGAAAAACGAATGTCATGGCGTCGGCTGCATGTTTTATACCCCTGATGACCTGACGTCATGGAAGAAGGGACAGCAACAAACGCAGGACCCAAGACTTTTTTTTTTAATCAAGCCAACTGAGGGCTACCTGCAAGCAAATAACCCAAATGTAATGACTGCAACAGTGAATGCACTCTAATATCTACATTTATGATAATTGTACACAACTGTACTTTCTCTGCACTGCCCTTTTGGCTTATCTACTGCACCCAGGGTATTCATAAAGTGCCTAGCTCCAGTCATTGCATTCTGCAGGCAAAGAAATATTCATATATACCCATACCTGGACAATTGTCTAACTCAGGCAGAACGCCAGGACATACTATTAAATCTGGCAGTTGTAAAGAAACTGCTAACCTCACTGGGGTACACCATAAATGAAAAGAAGTCACACCTAGTACCCTGCCAACAAATTGTATTCGTGGGAGCAAGCTTGAATACAACTTCCCAGATGGCCTACCTCACGCCAGAGAAACAAGTTTGACAGCCTACTTCAAACTACTGGCCACAAAGACCCAGCTATCTGCAAGGAAAATACTGCAAGCCCTGGGGGTCATGGCCTCTTGCATTCTACTAATTCCATATGCAAGACTGCATATGAGGAAACAATGGTATCTAAAAAGCCTATGGTGCCAACATTCTCAGGACCTGGAATCAATTATTCCTATCATTCCTTGTATAAAGACAGTTTCTTTGGTGGGCAGAGGCCTGCCACCACAACAAGGGACTGCCATTCACTCTACCCCCTTCCACCCAAATCCTAACAGATGCATCTGACTATGCATGGGGGGCTCACTTAGCAGGGTAGTGCATTCAGGGCAAGTGGAACCAGAGTCAAATGCACCTGCATGTCAATCAAAAAGAAATGTTAGCTGTAAAGAACTCCCGACAGCCTTCAAGGACCATATTCTTCCTGGACAATTATTGGTAAAGACTGACAACACCGCTGTTATGTGGTACATAAACAAGCAGGAGGGAACCTATTCATACCCTTTCTGCAGACTAGCCATTGCTCTGTGGAACACAGCCTTGAGCTACCAAGTGCACCTACAAGCTCAATTCCTGCCAGGCAAGCTAAATACAGTGGCAGATGACCTAAGCAGAAATCACGTGGACCCACACGAGTGGAAACTAGAACCAAAGATATTCAACATTTTGAGAAACAAATGGGGGAGCCCAGAGATGGACCTGTTTGCCTCCCCTCAGAACTACCGATTGGACATTCTGCACAAGGACTCTCCACAGACCAGCTTGGAAAGTGGATGCCCTTTCCTTCACCTGGGAAAGCCTCTGTTTGCCTTTCCCCCTCTGCCTCTCAAGTTCTACTAAAGATCAAACAGGACAAACCAAGGACAATACTACTTGCATCAGACTGGCCATGTCAACACTGGTAACCCCCTCTTGTGCAGTATGTCACTGCTGGAACCATGGCACCTGCCTCAGACCCTTTTCCTACTGTTTCAGCAGGAGGGCCAGATTCTGCACCCCCAGCTTCAAACCCCGAACCTTGGCAGCCTGGCTAATTACCTGAGTTCTCCTATACCATCCCTCCGCAAGCTAGTGCTGGATGTCATCCTGGAGGCAAGGAGGCCTAGTACTAGAAAATCATATGCTGAAAAATGAAAAAGATTGTTCCTAGAACCAGATTCAGGGGATGGGCACAACAGTGCCCAGTTTACTGCATATCCTTCAGTATTTAACAGAGATGCTTCACAAGGGCCTTTCCTTCTGTTCTATTAAAATTCATGCCTCAGCCACTTCAGCACATTATAATACTAAGTCACCCCTCTTCTCTCACCCCCCTGCTGAAACAATTCCTCGGAGGGGCCAAAAATTTAAGACCACCCGGGAGAGCCCCTACTCCAGCCTGGGACCTTAACTTTGTATTGGAAAAGCTCACTCTACCTCCTTTTCAGCCAGCTGCAAGTGCAGAGTTGAAATTCCTTTCTTGGGAAACAGCCTTCCTTCTAGCCATCACTTCAGTAAGAAGGGTGTCTTGAATTACAGGCCCTCATGGCAGTGGAGCCCTTCATCTTTCATGCTGACAGTGTGTCCCTCAGGACCAGTCCTTCCTTTATACCCAGGGTGGTATCCAGTGTGGCACTTGCTCAGTCCAGTCATTTGCCAACCTTCTTTTCTAATCCACAGATCAAAGGAAATTGGATACTGCACTTCTTGGACGTGCACAGACAACTTAGATTTTATTTGGACAGGACTAAGCCTCTCAGGAAATCTGAACAGCTGCTAGTTGCCTTTGTTACAGGGGCAGAGGAGAAGGCCATTTCAAAGCAAACCATTTCTAAGTGGATAGGCCATTGCATTCATTTCTGCTATAAGCACCATGGAAAACCTACCCCACAAGGGGATAAGACCTCATTCCACCAGGACTGCATCTACTTCTACAGCCTTTCTCAGAGGTGTTCATTACCAGGGACATCCTAGAAGCTGCTTCCTGGAGTTCTGTGCATACCTTCACCAAGCATTACCACTTCCCAATTTTTTCTAAATCCAGAACTGGTTTTGCCACTGCAATCTTGCAGGGCCTAATAGCTGGTCCTAATGCTCTCTAATTGCCTCCTCCCTTCCTTAGCTTTGGGAATCTACCCAAATGTAATGACTGCAACAGTGAAACACTAAGAACATAGTACAGTTGTGTACACTTACCATAAATGTAGATGTTCAAGTGTATTCACTGTTGCAGTCCTGGTTACCCTCCCTCCAGCCCCCTGACTTCTGTTGACTATACCTCTTCTTTACTATATTTAAGCTTTCTGGTGTATTTGCTTATTATTGGATGTGTAACCTTGTATATAATTGCTTCCCATTATGGGGACACCTGACATCTGGGGCAAAAAAAAAACTGATGTAATGGCATCGGCTTTATGCTTTATACCCCTGACTGTGATGTCATGGAAGATGACAGCAACCGCCGCAGGACCTAAGACTTTGGTATTCAGGCCGACTGAGGGCTACCTGCAAGCAGATAACCCAAATGTTATGACTGCAACAGTGAATACACTCTAACATCTACATTTATGATAAGTGTACACAACTATGCTTTCTCTGACATGCTAAGGGTCCTGCAGGAGGCCAGGGAAACACAGTACAAGAACATCTTGCTCTCCAATTCGAAGAGATTTTCACTTAGTGGATCCTGGTTTCATGAGAGACCTCAGTCAGTGGTAGTCCACTTGGTTGTATCCTGTTTGTTTGAATTGCTCATTGCTGGCTTGGCTGCTCATCAGTGAAGGCCCGTGTGTCAGCTATTTCTACCTGCCTCTATCCCGGTAGCAGATTTGAGGCTAAATCATTTCTTAAAGGCGTCCTTCATATTGGACCTCCCAGGAAACCTATCCCTCCTCCCTGGGATCTTTTTTTTGTACTTGAAAAGCTGACCCCCACCCCTTTTTCGAGCCAGTTTAATCAGCGTCCATGAAACACTGCTTCTGGAAAACTGTACTTCTTGCTGTCATTACAGCCAGACATGCATCTGAGCTCAAGGCTGTAAGGTCCTCTCCTCCCTTTTTGGGAAACAACAGGTGTTCTTGCTTACCAAGCATTCTTTTATGCCCAAGGTAGTCCATGAATTGTTACTCAACCAGTCGATTCATTTACCCACCTTCTTTCCTTCATAAAATTCTAGTGAGACGGTATTGCACACTCCTGGATGTGGATAGGCAACTTGCATCTTACTTGGACAAGACCAAATCTGTCAGACCAGCTTTTTTCTTGTAACATCCATGGGATTGCATGTTTCCAAGCAGACAATTTCTACTTGGATTGATGACTATTTTTCTGTTATATGAAGCATGGTAAGACCTTTGCTTCTTCTGTAAAGGACCATTCCTCTAGGGCTTTAGCTTCATCTGGTGCTTTCTTCAAGGGATTAGATACTAGCTCCGTTCTTGAAGAGGCTACACATAATTTTGTGCATACATTCACCAAACATTACAAATTGGATGGCATTTCTGAGTCTAAGGCAGGTTTTGCCAGAGCCATACTCTGTGGTTTTCTGGAGAGCTTAACTGCTTCTTCCTCCACCCTCTCCTCATGAGCTTTTGTACTCCCTCATGTAAAGAATACTGCAACAGATGAATAGAGGGACATGGAATAGTTGTGTAAAATCTTAACATTACGATAGATGTCCTTCACCATTGCAATGTTTCAATCCCTCCTTTCCCCTGGTTATTTGGCCCTGTACCTTGGATGGTCAATACCCTGTTTTCCTTGAGCTGGCTTTCTTCCTGGGGCTTTCAGTTCTGAGGTAGGGGTGTTGTATGTCACTTATGGCCAATGTATGAGAGCAGCCTACATGCAACGTACCACACACACCCTATAGTAATGATACTTCTGTATATTGGCTGATGTCTGGTCACCTACGGTGAACTTTCATGTAAAGAATATGAAACCGAGAAGAGAGGGACATCTGTCATTATCGTAAGATTTTACACAACTATTCTTTCTTTACAAATTATTCCAACAAAGGAGTGAATATTAACTTCACTGCATAGGTGTGCAGAGGCAGCTCTGGTACTACCTATAAGGAACAAATTAACTTGTCTCTTTTTTCAAATTGAAGAGGTCAGAAAGTAGAAAAACACCTTCAAAATGGTTATCAAGTTGCATTAGTTTCTGCTATTCATTTAGCAACTGACCTCTACCTTTCAAGGCAGGAATACACTGCATCCCAGCTCAAGCACATTTTAGCAGCTTTCCTCATACACCTGTCTTTGGATGTTATATGGTCTTTCTTGCATACATTTGCTAAGCATTATATTATGGATATCGTAACCAGGTCCAGAGCCTCCTTTGGGGCTTCCAGCCTCAAAGATCTCCTGTCTTAATTCTGCCTAAGGCCTGCAGAGGGTTCTGTTCATCGTTCTAGCTAGAAGAACCTGTAGGAGCACCAGAAGCCACCAAATGGCACTGAACTGTCCCATCCTGACAAGCTGATTTTCCCATTTTGCAAGTCTCTATCTTGCTAGGATGATGGCCTTACTCTATTTGGATAGCAAACTGTGCATTGTGGAACTGGGGAAGGAGCACAAGTGACCAGTTCATTCCATTGTATGGACAGAGGCAGCTGAATATTTTTTTTTCTGGTAGGGACATAAATTATATTTTTGTAGATGTTGGATGGTTTGTAGACAGGCAAATGTCATTGTTTTGTGGCTGCTAAATTCATAACGAACTGTTTCTATATAGTTAACTCTGGTTAGATTTTTACTTGGGTAACAGTAGTTGACATTGATTGGATGGGGAAGTTGCTTTAAAAATAAGATTTTTTTTCTGTTTATTACAGTTTACAGTTTGATCCAGCACCACGCAGAGGAGAACCACATGTGACACGTCGCACCCCAGATTATTTCCTGTAAAGATAACTTAAACTTGTACAGTATTGCTGTGATGAACCATATGGATGATTTAAAAGTGAAAAGAACCATATGGATGATTACAGGAATTGAGAAGAGCAACAGTAACTCCAAAGTGTCAGAAAAAACGTGAAATATTTAGAAATCCCTTCTCTACATGGACCAAAGATGTGCCATATTTGGAGAAAGTAAACCAAGCTTCAGTATGCGGCGACCACAGCCAGTTTAGAACATAGCAGTTCGCAGTTCCTGTTTGCATGCTGAAGTGTGAAAATCAAGTCAAGCACACACATTCTGGCTTTTTGCTGTTTGCAGTTACTTTTGCAATCTTCAAGACTGGAGAAATTTAAAATGTACACAGTGAAAAAGGAAACTTGCACCTCAAGAATAACTTTCCATTTAACTATAAATTTACTCAGCATGACTGTAGGTAAGAATTAGCAGCGATCATTGGAGCTTAAAGAACATTTTTTAAAAGTATCAAGGCCTCCTATATTTGTGCGAGTACTGAAATTGTTTTTCAGGGACTACTGTTTAATTTAATCGTATTGATTTCTGTCTGCATTCTCGCTGTTTTCCATTGTCTTCAGTTTCCTGTACCAAACTAACTTCAGTATTCTAACAGTGTTTTTCCATCATAAAATTGTAACTACTTGTCATTTTAATTGCGAATTTCAGCTTAATACCATTTATTAAATGGTAACACTAACACATGTCTGATTTATATGTAATTGTTATAAAAGCTCCGCATTATTGATCATAAATGAATAAAGACTTGTTTAGATTAAGTGTTGACCTCTGTTCTGCTTTGAACCTACTTTGTAATAATACTGATTGAAGAGATGCATTTTTTTTAAAGTAATCAGCCTTTTGTTAAGAAGGGACACTTATCAAGGTTATCAACTTGTCAGGTTTGGGATGCATGGCTAAGCTTAAAAGGCCTTTGTAGCTAGTAAATACCTATGACCCTATGGAGAGAAGCATGGGCTTGCTTTATCGATTAGGTTCAGAAATTACATCTGCATGCTGAGTAATGTGCAGTGTTCTTTGCCAATTGCTGTTGCAGTCATAACGCATATGGCTGTACCACTGGCTGAGTTTGACATCTGGCCTTTTACAGCTGACCACTTTTTTCACGTGGCTGGACTGATGTCTTACCTCAGACCATTTCACTTACCTGGTATGTAGGTGGTGTCTGTGCCACGTTTAGTACTAACTTGTTTGACAAGAAATTAGTGTGTATCACAGCCTAGCACTGATACAGGCCTACCACTAAAGAGCATTAAGTATCCTGTTAGGATTGTTCATTCCTTCTCTAAGATTGATTGTAGATTGTAAGCAGACATCCAGGAAATGGAATTGAAGACTTGGACATCCATGTCTTATAAGTCTTCTGCATAGGTCCAGAGCATAACATGGCTCACTGTAATATTTGCCGGCGCCTTTGTTCAAAAACTTTAAAGGGATGCCAAGAGTCATACCAGAAAGCATGCAGATGTTCATCGTGTTACTCTGCTGCAGTCATCACACTTGGGTTATCTTGTCGTCGGGTGGTCCCGCAGTCAGCCTGAATTCCAAAGTCTTGGTCCGGCGTCTGTTGCTTCTTCCCTGACGTCAGTGCGCCAGGGGTATATATGATGCATCCGACTCCATTTTCTTCAGTCTTTCTTGCCGCGCGGTGCCCGAAACAGAATTAGTTCGTAAGTGCCGTTTGGCCAACTCCTGAGATTTTCAAAGTCGAATTTCAGATCCGAAGTCTTCAAGAAAGTTAAGTACCCCGTTGGGGAAACTTTTCTTGCCTCAGACCGATGTCAGAAAAAGTTAACAATTGTATTTCTTATGGGAAGCAAATACCTCATAAAGATTTTCATTCTTATTGTATACCTTGCCTAGGCCCAGACCACGACGTCACTGGTTGTCTGTTTTGTGCTAGGTTCAATAAGCGTACTATAAAAAGACGCTTTGATTTCACACGACACTACGGTAGAAAATTTTACTACACAATGCCGTCTGAGTAACCGACTACCGGCGTGCACAAAAAACGCAAGGATAAGGACAGGCAGCCTAGACCCAAGCCAGACAAGCCAGACTCCTAGGCCTCGGCTGGGCCGGTCTCTGGTTTTCAGTGAGGCCCCTACGCAGCCCCTGGCTACCGCAGAATTGGAACCAGAGACCACTTCGGAGCCTTTGACGGAGAGTGCTAGGCCGACGCCATTTTCTTTAGCCCCTTCCGACGACATTGCGGAAAGAGATGGTGCTGCAGAAACACCTTCGGTTTCTGAAGGTGTCTTCAGACCGGCGCTCACTATAAAAGCGTATCCTAAGCTTAAGACTCCTATTAAACCAAAAAAGACTGCACTTCAGTCTCCAGTTCAAGGCCCCATGCCTAAGAAACAGATGCTTAAAATGGCTGGAGATTTGATCTCTTTAATCAGGGGTACCCAACCCCCCCCCCCTGACAAAAGGCCTAGACAAGAAGAGTTTGCCTCCTCTGATCAAGTGTCTATTTCCTCAGGCTCCTCTGAGGACCAAGATTACTCATTTCCCCCTTATGAAGATTCTGATGCTGAGGATTCCATTCCCACAGCTTCTCCCCCTGAAGACTACTCCTTTGGGGAAACTTTACACACTGAGGGAACATTTTCACTGGGAAGGTCAGGACTACTCCGACTAAAAGAAAAGGCTCCGAGAGATGTCCTTCAAGAATGCAACTGCAGTCATAACATATGGGTTGTCCTGCCTCAGGCAGCCCTTTGTCGGCCGGATTCCAAAGTCTGGGTCCTTCGGCTGATGTCGCATTTCTGTCCGTCAGAGCGGCAGGAGTACAGAAGCATCAGCCGACGCCATCTTCAGTCTTTCTTGCCGCGCGGTGCCCGAAGCAGAAGCAGTTCGCAAGTGCTGGTCGGTCAGCTCCTGTATTTTTCGATCTGAAGTCATCAAAAAAGCTAAGTACCCCGTTGGGGACCTTTTCTTGCCTCAGCCAATGTCAGAAATTACTGAAAAAGTAAATAATTGTTTGTCTTGTGGTAAACAAATACCTCATAAGGATTTCCATTCCTACTGCCCTCCTTGCCTTGGCCCAGACCACGATGTCTCGGCCTGTGCCTCCTGTGCTCGCTTCAATAAGCGCACTCAGGCGCCGGGCAGAGTTCGCTGAAGACTTTTTCGGCGAAAAATTCGATTATACTATGCCTTCGGAATTACCGACATCGCAGACTCCTAAAAAATGAAAAGACCGGGACCGACATCCTCGGCCCGCGTCTTCTACCGACACCACGCCAAAACCTACCGCGAGTGCCCCGGTTCCCTCAGGCGGTTATTGCACCGCACCGAACCGAAGACACCGCATTACTGATACCTCCGATACCGGAGACCACACCGACGCCAGTTATTGATTTTCCTCCGGATACTGAAACAGGAAATGCCCGAGACCATTGCTGTGGATAAGGTCACTCCTGCACGTGGAGCTGCTAGGCCTCCCATGTCCATGTCTATCAAGGCCTACACATGTGCTAAGGCAGCCAGCAAGACCAAGCACCTTTCTGCTAAAGCCTTACCTCAGCCTACTCCTGAAACACAAATCATGACTATGGCAGCAGACTTAATCTCCATGATCAGAGGTTCCCAGGCCCATCCTGAGAGAGGATCCCAGCCTCCTCCTGATAAGAGGCCCAGGGTTGAGCCCACTGACCCTCTCCCTTCAGATGAAGATTCTGAGGACTCTTCACTCCGATAGCCAGGAAGAGCCTTTCCAGACCTACGAGGACTCAGATGCAGAGGACTCCATCTCCTCGGCCTCCCCTTCTGAGGATATTTCCTTTGGGGAAGTTCTGCATTCCATGAGGGAACATTTTAAGTGGCAAGGCCAGGAATATTCTGATTCCAGAAAGCGCCTTCGAACCTTCCTTAAAAAGCCCCAACACAGGCCCTTAGCTATACCTCCTGTGCTTGATGTTTTGGATGATCTATACTCTGACTCCAGTGTTACCCCTGATACTCTCCCTCCTGCTCCTGCCAAGCCGGACAGATACTATAGAGTCCCAGAAACACATTCTCATTTCTTTAGGGCCCATGCTGTTGATTTAGAAACTATTTCACAGGGGCCGAAAGGGGTTTCAGCTACCACCTCCAAAAATCCTTTGCCTTCCAACAGGGAAGCTAGGTCATTAGAGAGATGGGGGAAGAAGGTTTACACCTCCACTACTTTATCTATGAGAGCTCTCAATTGTCTCTTTAATATGTTTCAATATCAGGATTACCTGTTAGATGATTTACAGAAAACTTTGGCCTCTCCTGAACCTTTAGATAGGAAGTCTTTGCAGGAGGCTGTACATAACTCTCAGCAAGTTAGCAATCACTTTCTTCAGTGTGGATATGATGCATTGGAAGCTTCATGTAGGGCAGCTATGACAGAGGCGGTCATTCGTAGACATGCATGGTTAAAAGAACAATCTCTACCAGATCATGTTAAGGCAAAACTTCTTGATGCACCCTTGGAAAAGAACAAGCTTTTTGGTGCTAATGCTAAAGATGTATTAAAGACCATTGAGGAAAAAGCCAAGTCAGTTCAGACAGTCAGATTTCCTCCAGGTTCAGCCACCCAGATTCAGCATGAATTGGCCTTCAAAAAACTGGTCCTTTCCTAATCCTGAAAGATTTCAAAGGGGGCAAAAACAGGCGTGGCCGAGGAAGAGGACAATACAGAGGTTCCTACAGGGGAAGACAATGGCAACCAGCAAACCAAAGGGTGACACAGGGGCTTCTCCTGCCCCACAGGGACAATCCCAATGACTTTCCTCCTCTTCCGCTGACCAAAGAGCAAACAGAAGCTCCCTTGGGCGGAAAACTATCTCTGTTTTCAGACAATTGGCACAGATTGACAAAGGACAAATGGATTTTGGACATTATAGACCAAGGCTACAGGTTCCATTTTCATACCTTACCAAGGAAACAAGGCATGCCAAACCTACCACAAAACCAGAGGGCAGAGGCTATCAAGCAAATTTCTCTGCTTGCTCAGATCAATGCAATAGAAAAAGTTCAACAACAAGGACAAGGCCAGGGGTTTTAAAGACTGTTCCTTGTTCCAAGAAAAGAAACTCAATGGAGACCAATACTGGATTTGTCCGCATTAAACACCTTTCTCATAGTACCAAAATTCAAAATGCTGACCTTACAGCAACTCCTTCCCATGCTGGGCAACGGGTCTTGGCTGATTACTCTGGACCTCAAGGAAGCATACCTGCATGTCCCTATCAGACACAGCTGCAGAAGATACCTCAGATTTCTTGCAGGGCCAGAGCATTATCAATTCTCAGCATTGCCATTTGGCTTATCTACTGCGCCCAGAGTATTCAAGAAATGCCTGGCTTCAGTAATTGCTCATTGCAGGCTCCAGGGGATCCAAATTTACCCGTACCTGGACGACTGCCTCATACAAGCGGACAACAAACTGATTTTGACAAAAAACTTGGATTATGTCATACAATTGCTACAAGCTCTGGGATACACAGTCAACTTCCAAAAGTCAATACTTCAGCCATCCCAGCAAATAACCTTCTTAGGAGCCAATCTAGAGACAACCTCTCAAATGGCTTACCTGACAGAAGACAAGCAAAAGAAGTTAACTCATTATTTCAAAGGTTTTGGCAAAGCTCACCCAGATGACTGCAAGGAGATTCCTACAGGCCCTGGGTTACATGGCATCCTGCATTCTCCTGGTTCCATTAGCAAGACTACACATGAGAAAGCTTCAATGGTACCTAAAAAGTTTATGGTCTCAACACAGCAACAACCTAGAGACAACCATACCCGCTCATTCCATGCCTACAAAAGGAATTTCTATGGTGGGCCTCGGTAAGCCAGGCAAACACAGGTATGTCATTCAAAAAACCTCTAACACAAACAATGACCACAGACGCCTCAGACCTTGGATGGGGGGCGCACATGGAGGGCAGATGTATTCAAGGACAATGGTCTCCAAAGGAAACACATCTGCATATCAACCAAAAAGAAATGCTGGCAGTAATGCATGCCATCGAGGCCTTTCGACAACAACTTCAGCAAGGCCACCTGCTAATACGGACAGACAACACCACTGTCGTGGTACATAAACAAGCAGGGGGGCACCCATTCTTACCCCCTTTGCAGACTGACAATGAATCTTTGGGAAAAATCACTGAGCTTAAACGTACAGTTGCAATCCCAGTTTGTTCCAGGCAAAGACAATGTGCTGGCGGACAGCCTAAGCAGGAATTTCCTAGACCCCCACGACTGGAGGTTACATCCAGAAATCTTCATACGACTCACCTCGACATGGGGCAGGCCAGAAGTAGACCTATTTGCCTCCCACCTCAATCATCACCTACAAAAGTTCTGTTCAAGGACATATCATCCACAAGCATGGAAAACAGATGCTCTCTCATTCAACTGGAACTTCCTAAAAATCTATGCATTCCCACCTCTGCCACTGATGACCACAGTACTACTAAAAATCAAAGCAGAGAAGCCAAAGGGGATCCTAATAGCTCCATACTGGCCAAGACAACACTGGTGCCCACTACTACGGAGCATATGCCACAACAAAAAATGGACCCTTCCCCAATGGCCTCATCTTTTGACTCAAAACAACTTCAAGACAGTACATCCCAACATTCAGACGCTCCAGCTAACAGCTTGGGAGATTCCATGAATAACCTCAATCTATCTCTCTCCAAGGAAGTTCAGCGGATACTAACAGAAGCCCGCAGACCATCCACCAGAAAGGTTTATTCAGCAAAATGTAAGAGATTCAGCATTTGGAATACCAGCAAGGGTCATGATGCATCATTATTGAACATCCCACTCATCCTGGAATACTTGGCAGATATGCTACAGAATGGACTCTCATATTCTTCTATAAAAATACATGCTTCAGCTCTTTCAGCTAGATACAACACTGATCCACCTGTGTTTTCACATCCTTTGTTAAGGCAATTCCTTAGGGGAATCAAGAATATAAAGCCACCAAGAAAGGCCCCAGTACCAGCTTGGGACCTCAACTATGTCCTAGAAAACTGACTCTACCCCCCTTTGAGCCAGCAGCTTCTGTGGACTTACAATTTCTCTCATGGAAGACAGCTTTCCTGTTGGCAGTTACCTCAGCAAGAAGGGTTTCGGAATTACAGGCCCTAATGGCAATACCACCGTTCATAACCTTTCATAGAGACAGGGTCTCCTTACGAACCAACCCTAGCTTTCTGCCAAAAGTGGTATCTAGGGTTTCTTTAAATCAAGCAATTCACCTGCCTACTTTCTTTCCCAATCCTGAGAACAAAGGGGAAAGACTGTTGCATACCTTGGACATTCACAGACAACTTCGCTACTACCTGGACAGAACCAAGGCCAATAGGAAGTCTGATCAGCTTTTTGTAGCTTACGCCCCTGGAGTACAAGGAAAAGCAATTTCCAAACAGACTATTTCAAAATGGATTGGACATTGCATCAGATTTTGTTATTCCTTCCATGGAAAGTGTACCAGCCAATGTCAGACCACACTCTACCAGAGCTACAGCCACCTCTACAGCTTTTTTAAGAGGGGTGCCTACAAAAGACATTCTAGAAGCTGCTACATGGAGCTCTGTGCATACATTCTCCAAACACTACAACCTCCCTTTATATTCCAGATCCAGAGCAGGCTTTGCTTCGGCAGTCCTGCAGGGATTGATGCTACACCATCCTTTTCTTAGAGCATTCCACCTCCCCCAGCTAAGCTATGGTATTCAACCCATATGTTATGACTGCAGTTGCATTCTTGAAGGACATAGTACAGTTTTGTACCTACCATAAATGTAGATGTCTGATAGATATGCAACTGCAGTCGGGTTTTCCCTCCCTCCTTCCCCTCTATTCCTTGGGTGCACTCCTCTCCCTGTTATCCTAGCTGGGGATATCTGTTATGGTGTATCTGTTTATTACTTATTTGTCTGGAAACCTGTTTTTGTCTTCCAAATTGATTACAGCCTTCCTTGGAGGGCATCTGGGGCAAGAAACACTGAAGAAGATGGCGTCGGCTGATGCTTATGTACTCCTGCCTCTCTGACGTCGTAGAGAAATGCGACATCAGCCGACGTCGGACCCAGACTTTGGAATCCGGCCGACCGAGGACTGCCTGAGGCAGGACAAACCCATATGTTATGACTGCAGTTGCATATCTATCGGACATCTACATTTATGGTAGGTACAAAACTGTACTTTTCTTTTACTCCCCCAGCACAGACCCCTTGCTATCCCCCAGTTTTAGACATTGTGGATGATTACTTAGAATCTAGTTTAAATCCAGATTCTCTGCCTCCTGCTCCAGCCAAACCAGACAGATATATTAGAGTGCCTGACTCCCACAAATTCCCTTATAAAAGCCCTGTTGCTGATCCAGAGACCATCTCCCAGGGTCCCAAAGGGGCTAAGGCTTCTATGGCGAAAAATCCTGTACCCTCTGAAAGGGACTCCTGAGCACTAGACAGGTGGGGGGGAAAAAGGTTTACACCTCAGCCACTCTAGCTATGAGAGCACTAAGTTGTCAATTTCACATGTTAAAATACTAGCAATTTCTAATCTCAAATAAGACAAAAAATGAGCACACTCCCTCAACAGTCCGAATTGAAAGAAATGCAGGATCTGTTGCATGCAGCTGAATGGGTGGGCAAACATACTTTACAATGTGGATTTGATTCTTTGGAGGCTTACTGTAGAGCAGCTGTTACTGGGTCTGTTATACGTAGGCATGCTTGGTTAAAGGAAAAAACTCTGCCTGATCATGTTAAAGCAAAGCTTCTAGATGCTCCCTTACAGCAGGATGTCCTATTTGGAGTTAAAGCAGAAGAAGTCTTAAAGAAAATGGAGGATAAGGCAAAATCTATGCAGACTGTCAAAGATTTTCTACAGGTTCAGCCCCCCTCGCTTCAGCAGAAATTGGCCAACATAAAATTGGTCCTTTCCAGCTACTGACAGACCTCAGAGGGGTAAATACAGACGCCCAGGAGGCAGAGGACAACCACAAACCCACTATAAACCTCGACAATGGGGGCACTGCAACACAGAAGGGAGAAGACAGGCCCCAAACTACTAGAAGGCAAACTCAATGACTTAAACCTCATATGGCCAAGCAAGACTCTTGGCAGCTCCCTTGGGAGGAAAGACAACTGGCACATCGTCACAAAGGACAAATGGGTCCTAGACATAATTTCACAAGGATACAGATTCCATTTCCACACCTTGCCAACGAAAAGAGGAATGCCAAACCTGCCACAAAAACAATGGGCAGAGGCGCAAAAACAAATTACAGCTCTCATGGACATGAGCCATTCAGCTGGTACCTACATGGGAGCAAGGCCAAGGATTTTACTCAAGACTCTTTCTAGTCCCCAGAAAGGACAATGCCTGGAGACCAATTCTGGACCTTTCAGTTCTAAACACCTTCTTACAAGTACCCAAATTCAAGATGCTAACACTACAGCAGCTTCTTCCCATGTTGGGCAAGAAAGCATGGCTAGTAATGTTGGACCTCAAGGGGCATATACCTGCATGTCCCTGTCAGACAATTGCAGAAGACACCTCCGTTTCATTGCAGGTTCAACCCATTACCAATTCTCTGCACTGCCCTTTGGCTTATCCACTGCGCCCAGGGTTTTCACAAAATGCCTGGCACCAGTAATTGCATACTGCAGACAGAGGAATTCAACTATACCCATACCTGGACTGCCTCATCCAAGCAGAAAGCAAGGACATCCTCTTACAACATCTGGCTTTTGTAAAACATCTAAGTTGCCTAGGGTACACAGTAAACGAAAAGAAATCAAAACTAGTACCCTCACAAAATGACATTCCTGGGTGCCAGCTTGAATACAACTGCCCAGAAGGCTTATCTGATGCCAGACAAACTACAACTGACTCAATATTTCAAAATAATGGCAACAAAGACCCAACTCCCTGCGAGAAAAATTCTGCAGGCCTTGGGCTTCATGGCATCTTGCATATTACTAATACCATTTGCAAAGCTGCATATGAGGAAATTACAGTGGTACCTAAAAAGCGTATGGTGTCAACACAGCCACAGCTTGGACACAATGATCTCTCTCATTCCCTGCCTTCAACAAGAGTTTCTATGGTGGTCACAGGCATGTCACCTCAAGGGTCAGCCTTTCGCCTTGCCCCCAGCCAGGCAAACTGTGACAACAGATGCATCGGACTATGCCTGGGGGGCACACATGGCAGGACAGTGCGTTCAAGGCATATGGACTGCAGATCAAAGGAATCTGCACATCAATCAAAAAGAGATGCTAGCTATACAGAATGCTCTGACAGCCTTCAAGAACCTCTTACATCCAGGGCAGCTTACAATAAGGACGGACAACACCACCGTAATGTGGTACATAAACAAGGGGGTACACACTACTACCCTCCTACCCTACCTTGTGCGAACACATGCCAATTTGGTATCGTTCTGGGAGAAAAGATCCTTTTTATTGGATGAAACCTGGTCACAACACATAGCGCTGTATAAGCGTTTTGTGGATGATATTTTTGTTTTGTGGAGGGGTAGTAAGGAAGATTGGATCGGTTTGTCACTTATATACATTCGACTACCACCTTCATGAGATTTACAGTTGACTTCTCTCTTTCAAAAATAGATTTCCTGGACGTATGCATACAACAAACGGCAGCATTCCTCTTCCCCCAGCTAAGCTATGGTATTCTACCCACGTTATGACTGCAGTTGCATTCTTGAAGGACATAGTACAGTTTTGTACCTACCATAAATGTAGATGTCCGATAGACATGCAACTGCAGTCGGATTTTCCCTCCCTCCATACCCCTCTATGCCTAGGGTCCACTCCTATCCCTGTTTCTCTTAGCTGGGGATATCTGTTATGGTGTATTTGTTTATTGCTCATTTATTTGTTTGGAGTCCTGTTTTTGTCTTCCAATTTTATTACAGCCTTCCTTGGAGGGCACCTGGCATCTGGGGCAAGAAACACTGAAGAAAATGGCGTTGGCTGATGCTTATGTACTCCAGCCGCTCTGACGACGGAGAGAAATGCGACATCAGCCGACGTCGGACCCAGACTTTGGAATCCGGCCGACCGAGGGCTGCCTGAGGCAGGACAACCCACATGTTATGACTGCAGTTGCATGTCTATCTGACATCTACATTTATGGTAGGTACAAAACTGTACTTTTTGGGGGCTGGCAAACAGGTCCATCAGCTAACAAAATTTTGTACAAGGACACTTCACCATCAAGCTTGGAAAGTGGACGCACTCTCATTCAGTTGGAAAAACCTGACAGTATATGCCTTCCCTCCATTGCCCCTTCTCTCAAATGTGCTTCTAAAAGTCAGAAAGGAGAGACCACGAATGATACTCATAGCCCCAGACTGGCCACGCCAGCACTGGTACCCGCTATTGAGGAATATGGCCCAGGGCCCACCTTGGATTTTACCACAAATTGCCCATTTGCTCACACAGCAAGACAAACAGATTCTACACAGCCAGCTCAAAACCTTAAATTTGGCTGCATGGCAAATCGCCTAAGCATCCAGCCAGCTCCTCTTCCTCAAGCAGTTATGGATGTTCTGGAAGCTAGGAGGCCCAGCACCAGGAAGGCCTACTCGGACAAATGGAAAAGGTTTTGCGCCTGGAACCAAGCTAAAGGCCAAAATACCCTTCAGCCTCACATGCCTCAGATTCTACAGTGTTTAACTGAGATGTTGCACAAAGGACTTTCTTTTTCATCTATTAAAATCCACACCTCAGTTATTTCATCCCACTACAACACGGATCCACCCTTATTTTCACATCCACTTCTAAGGCAGTTCCTCAGAGGGGCAAAAAACATTAGGCCCCCCAGGAGAGCACCTACACCAACCTGGGACCTCAACTTTGTTCTGGAAAAACTTACGCTACCTCCCTTTGAACCAGCTTTCTCTGCTGAGCTAAAGTTTATATCATGGAAGACTGCCCTGCTGCTAGCAATAACTTCAGCCAGAAGTGTCTCAGAGCTTCATGCACTAATGGCAGTGGAACCTTTCCTCATTTTCCATCAAGGCTGAGTTTCTCTACGAACTAATCCTTCCTTCATGCCTAAGGTGGTATCCAGTGTGGCTTTACATCAAACCATCCACTTACCCACCTTTCCAAATCCACAGAACAAAGGAGAAAGACTCCTGCATTCCTTGGACGTTCACAGGCAACTTCGTTACTACTTGGATAAAACTAAGGTTTTCAGAAAATCTGACCAGCTCTTTGTATCCTATGCTGCAGCTTCACAAGGGAGGGCTATATCAAAACAGACCATTTCCAAATGGATAGGACATTGCATTAGTTTTTGCTACACCCATCATGGAAAGCCAGTTCCTGCTACCATAAGGCCCCACTCTACCAGGGCATCAGCTACATCTACAGCCTTCCTCAGGAGGGTGCCAACCAAGGATATTTTGGAAGCTGCAACTTGGAGTTCAGTACACACCTTCACCAAACACTACCACTTTACTCTAAGACTAGAGCTGGCTTCGCCACTGCAGTTCTGCAGGGCCTTCTAGCCTCCTCTAACCCTCTTTGACTCCTCCTCCCATCCTTAGCTTTGGGATTCTACCCAAGTGTGATGACTGCAGCAGGGTAACACGATGAACATAGTACAGTTTTGTACCTACCATAAATGTAGATGTTTGAGTGTACACCCTGCTGCAGTCCAGGTTACCCTCCCTCCATCCCCTCTGACTAAATCTTTACAATACCTTTCTGATGTATTTGCTTATAGCTGGAGGGATGTTTGTGCTAAATTTCTTAGATTGGTACTAATTACTGACCACCTTTTTGGGGGCACCTGACATCTGGGGCAAGAAAAACTGAAGAAAATGGTGTCTGATGCATCATATATACCCCTGGCGCACTGACGTCAGGGAAGAAGCGACAGCAACCGACGCCGGACCAAGACTTTGGAATTCAGGCCGACTGTGGGACCGCCTGACGACAAGATAACCCAAGTGTGATGACTGCAGCAAACATCTACATTTATGGTAGGTACAAAACTGTACTTTCCATGGCCCTGCATTAGTCATCCACTATATCTGAAAAGATACAGCAACAGGATGATGTGAATGACCATCCTGGAAAACAAAGAATCACATCTGTAGACATACCCATCCTTGAACTTTCAAAAAATGTAGACCACCCTCTGGTATGATGCCAGCTTCTGAGGTACGCAAAATGGCCCTGATGCTTGGTACTTGCCAAGAGATCTAATATTGCCCCTGTGGAGACAGTTATGCTTGATACCCTTGGTATGTCCCCTAGAGTGAGAACCAAGTCCTACTATTCTCACTGGATGCCCACCTACAATGCCCCCATAGGAAGAACATTTGTTAAAGGACCTAAGATTTGTCTGCTCGGAATCCAGTAATGTCTCACTTAGGATTCCCAAATCCCCAGGTCAAACTTGTCCACATAAAACCCTAGACTGCCTACTAAAGTTGCCCTTAAATGCCAAGGCGGCCAGCTTTTGGCAAGTCTTTCTCCATTTGGCCCAGACTGCATCCCTGTCAGGATTGGGTTAAATTGCCTTATGGATTCCACCAGTTTTTGCATAACCTGCAGCCAAATTCATTAGCCCTTTTGGGGAAAGGGAAGTCTTCCCTGTGGGGGAGTGGCACTCTGATTGTATAGTCGAAGAGGAAGTGGACTATAGATTGCTTTTTTTTTTCCTCTGTAAGCTTTTACTTGGATTGCAAAGACATCTTGGTGTCTGATTTCACAAACTGAGGGGAATGCCATTTCAAGACATTGTCATGAGAGAGCACTTCAAGTAGTACCTTCGTGAGACTTCTGATTATTAGAAGAGTTAGTGAAACTTTTCTGTGTTTTTGGTATCCTTAAGCTAATGACTGTCCCTCCAGTGCAGGAAGGTCTTCTGAATGCTTTTCAAAAAAACATCTCGAGTTAGACTTCCAAACACCTACTGTTAGAATTCAGAATCTTCAAGCTTCAGTGTAACCCATCTGCAGAACCAAATAGTGTCCCTGAGCACTGAGATGGGATCCCACTAGCAGGAAAAGCATATTGATTGGTTTTCCAAATTATATAGTTTGGCAGCCCTGATTTTAGTGCCTCCAGAGTTTAAACCCACATTGTGAAGTATCAGGACTAATCAGTCAAGTGTAGCAATGGGGCAGATGTTCATCGTGCATACAGCTGCAGCCATAACAGATGGGTTCTCCTGCCGTCAGGCGGGTCCTCGGTCGGCCAAATTCCAAATTCTAGGTCCGGCGTCGGATGTCATCGCTTCTTCCCTGACGTCAGTGCGACAGGGGTATAAAGGAACCAGCCAACGCCATTTTCTTAAGTCTTTCTTGCCGCGCGTTGCCCAAAGCAGAAGCAGTTCGCAAGTGCTGGTCGGCCAGCTCCTGAGAACGAATATTTTGCAACTGAAGACTTCTTGAAAGCTAAGTACCCCATTGGGGAAACTTTTCTTGCCTCAGACCGATGTCAAAGTTAATATCATTTCATGTGGGAAGCAAATACCGCATAAGGATTTCCATTCCCTCTGCATTCCTTGCTTAGGCCCAGACCACGACGTCTTGGCCTGTTTTTGTGCTACATTCAACAGACGCACTATTAAGCATCGGGCGGAGTTCGCCCAACACTGTTTTGGCAAAAAGTTTAATTACATTATGTCGTCGGATACTCAGACTCCAGTTTTGAGTAAGACGCAAAGATAAGGACCGACATACAAGGTCCGCAACTTCTACCAACACCACGCTAAAGCAGACTACAGGTGCTCCGGTTCTCAGTGAGGCGCCTACGTAGCCCCTGACTACCGATGACACCATTAGCGGTGTCTTCTGTGCCAGAGGTCGCAGGCTGTTCGGCCCACACCACAACTACAGATACCGAAGCCACTCTTGGCGGCGAAACTCAGGGTTTAGACAGGTCTGCCACCTCAAGGTGTCTTCAGGCCGCCTTTTTCCATTAAGGCCTTCACTAAATCTAAAGCAGCCATGCATACTAAAAGACAAGCTCCACAGGGCCCCTCAAGGCCCCATGCCTAAAAAGCAGATGCTCAAAATGGCTGAGGATTTGATTACTCTTATCAGGGGTTCTCAACCCCCCTCGGACAAAAGGCCCAGAGTGGAGGAAGAATACCCTTCCTCAGACCAGGCCTCCATTACTTCAGAGCATTCTGAGGATCAGAAACATTCATACTCCCCTTTTGAAGATTCCGATGCAGAGGAGTCCATTCCCTCTGTCTCACTCCCTGAGGATTACTCTTTGGGGAAACCTTGCATACCTTGAGGGAACACTTCCACTGGGAAGGTCAAGAGTATTCCGACTCCAAGAAAAGGCTCAGGGATTTCCTCTTGTTCCCTCAGCACAGGCCTCTGGCTGTACCTCCTGTCTTAGACATACTAGATGATGTGTTTTCAGAGGCCAGCATTAACCCAGATTCTTTACCTCCAGCTCCAGTCAAGCCTGATGGGTATTACCGGGTTCCTGATTCACACCAATTCTTATACAAAAGCCATGCGGCTGACCCAGAAACTATTTCACAGGGTCCCAAGGGAATTAAGGCCTCCACTGCCAAAAATCCATTACCTTCAGAGAGAGATTCCAGAGCTTTAGAAAGGTGGGGGGAAAAGGTATACACCTCGGCCACCTTAACCATGAGGGCATTAAACTGTTAGTTTCATATGTTAAAGTATCAACAGTTTTTTTTCTCAGTTGAAAAGCAAAATGTCAACCTGATCAACCAGACTTGAAGGAGTTGCAGGATTTGTTGCATAGTGCAGAGCAAGTGGGTAAACATACCTTGCAATGTGGTTTTGATGCTTTAGAGGCCTCATGTAGAGCTGCTGTTACAGGATCGGTCATATGTAGACCTGCTTGGCTCAAAGAGCAAACCTTACCAGATCATGTCAAAGCAAAATTACTAGATGTACCTCTTCAAAAAGATGTATTGTTTGGTGTTAAAGCTGAGGAGGTATTAAAGAAAATGGAGGAAAAGGCAAAATCAATGCAAACAGTGAAAGATTTCCTACAGGTACAACCTCCACGTTTCAGTAGAAATTGGCCTTCTAAAAATTGGTCCTTTCCAGCCACGGACAGACCTCAGAGGTAGATACAGGCGCCCGAGGGGTAGAGGGCAATCTCAAGGATCATGTAGAGGCAGACAATGGCAAGCACCTACACCCAAGAGGTGGTGAGGATAGTTCACAGCCATTCAGAAAGCAGAACCAATGACTTCCCCTTTGCATGCCAAGCAAGGCTCAAATGGCAGCACCTTTAGGCGGAAAACTGGCATTATTTTCGAAAAATTGGCATATTGTCACAAAAGACAAATGGATCCTGGACATTATAGACAGAGGCTACAGATTCCACTTTCACACCCTTCCAAAAATGAGGCATGCCAAACCTGCCACACAATCAAAGGGCAGAGGCACAAAAACAAATTTCAGATCTCATGGTCATGAAAGCTATTCAAGAGGTACCTGCACAAGAACAGGGTCAAGGTTTTTATTCCAGACTATTCCTGGTACCAAGGAAGGGCAAAGATTGGAGACCTATTTTGGACCTATCCATCCTAAACACATTTACTGCATCAAAATTCAAGATGCTCACATTACAGCAGCTTCTTCCCATGCTGGGCAAGGAGTCTTGGCTGGTAACATTGGACCTCAGGGAGGCATACCTGCATGTCCCAATCAGACAAGATTGCAGAAGATGCCTCAGATTTCTTGCAGGTTCAACCCATTATCAATTCTCTGCATTGCCCTTTGGCTTATCTACTGCGCCCAGAGTGTTCACGAAATGCCTGGCATCAGTAATTGCCTTCTGCAGACCTCAAGGGATACAAATATACCCATATTTGGACTGCCTGATCCAAGCGGACAGCAAACACTTCTGAAACGCCTGACGTTTGTAATGTTGTTGAATTCTCTGGGATACACAGTCAACAAAAAGAAATCAAGACTAATACCCTCTCAAACAATAATTTTCCTGGGTGCCAGCTTGAATACAAACACCCAGATGGCCTACCTCACGCCAGAGAAACAAGGGCAACTAACTCAATACTTCAGAAAACTGGCAACCTTCACCAGGCTGACTGCAAGGAAAATCCTGCAGGCTCTGGGATTCCTGGCATCTTCCATCCTGCTAATCCCATGTGCAAAGCTGCATATGAGGAAACTTCAATGGTACCTAAAAAACTTGTGGTCACAACACAGCCACAATTTGGAAACAATTATACCACTGATTCCATGTCTTCAAAAAGAATTTCTGTGGTGGGCTCAAGCATGCCAAAGAAACATAGGTCTCCCATTCTGCAAGCCTCAAGCAAATCAAGTCATCACAACAGACGCCTCTGACTACGCCTGGGGGGCGCACATGACAGATCGGTGCATTCAGGGCAAATGGTCACAAAAAGAAAAGCACCTACACATCAAAAGGAAATGCTAGCAGTAATAAATGCTATCATGGCTTTCAAAGACCTACTGCATCCAGGCCAGCTATTGATAAGGACAGACGACACCACAGTGATGTGGTACATAAACAGGGAGGAACCCATTCATATCCCCTATGCAGGCTAGCCATGTCTCTTTGGAACATGGCTTTAGAATTACAAATCCAACTTCAAGCACAGTTCCTGCCAGGCAAGGAAAACACGGTGGCAGACAACCTGAGCAGGAATATGACAGATCCACACGAATGGAAGTTGCATCCTCAAGTTTTTACAAGGATAATTCAAGCATGGGGAAGGCCAGACATAGATCTCTTTGCCTCCCACAGAAATTACCAATTGACAAAATTCTGCTCAAGGACCTTTCATCCACAGCCTGGAAAGTGGACGCACTCTTTCAGTTGGACAACAATGACTGTTTATGCCTTTCCACCTCTTCCTCTGCTGCCCAAAGTTCTATTAAAAGCCAGAGCAGACAGACCAAAGATGATTCTCATTGCTCCAGACTGGCCAAGACAACACTGGTACCCACACCTGAGGAGCCTGACACATTCCCCACCATGGATCCTGCCTCTAATGCCTCTTCTACTGACTCAGCACAACTTCAAAACTTTTCAGTCAGCTGAAAACACTCAATCTAGCCGCATGGAGGATTCCTTAAATTCACAACAGACCCTACTCTCCAAGGAGGTGCAGGATGTCATTTTGGAGGCCAGATGGCCTTCTACTAGAAAAGCCTACTCCGCAAAATGGAAACGGTTTTGTGCCTGGAATCAGAAAAAGGGTCAGAATCCTGGAATACTGAATTTACCTCTAATTTTACAGTACCTAGCCGAGATGCTAAGCAGTGGACTTTCATTCTCCTCCATCAAAATCCATGCCTCAGCCATTTCTGCAGAGTACAACACTGATCCTCCTTTATTCTCACCCTCTCTTAAGACAGTTCCTCAGAGGGGCTAAGAATATAAAACCCCCAAGGAAGCAACCAGTAGGACCTCAATTTCATTCTAGAAAAACTAACCCTGCCTCCTTTTGAGCCAGCTGCTTCAACAGATCTGCAATATTTGTCATGGAAAACAGCCTTCCTTCTAGCTATCACCTCAGCACGCAGGGTTTTGGAACTACAAGCCCTCATGGCTGTGCAGCCTTTCATCATTTTCCATCAGGACAGAGTTTCCTTACGAACCAATCCTTCCTTTATGCCAAAGATAGTATCCAGGGTAGCCTTGAATCAGGCTATCCACTTACCTACCTACCTTTTACCCTAATCCACAAAACAAAGGGGAGAGACTACTACATTCCTTGGACATTCACAGCTCCGTTATTATTTGGACAGAACAAAGCCTTTCAGAAAATCAGAGCAACTCTGTGTCCTATGCTACAGGTGCTCAAGGGAAACCTATTTCCAAACGGACAATCTCAAAATGGATAGCCCGCTGCATACGCTTTTGTTACTCTTTTCATGGTAAAACTGTACCTACAGGCATCAGATCTCACTCCACAAGGCCCACAGCTACCTCTACAGCTTTCCTCAGGGGGGTTCCTACCAAAGACATTTTGGAAGCAGCCACTTGGGAGTTCTGTACATACTTTCTCCAATCACTATCACCTACCATTATACTCCAAATCTAGAGCGGGCTTTGCCACTGCAGTCTTGCAGGGCATCCTGGCTCCTCCAAGTTCCACTTAGTGCCTACCACCCCTTTTTTAGCTTTGGGATTCTACCCATCTGTTATGACTGCAGCTGTGTGCACGATGAACATGGTACAGATGTCCTTCAAGGATGCATCTGCAGTCCTAACATATGGGTTGTCCTGCCTCAGGCAGCCCTTCGGTCGGCCGGATTCCAAAGTCTGGGTCTGGCCTCGGCTGATGTCGCACTTCACCCGACGTCATAGCTGCTGTTTATTGGGTATAAAGGCATCAGCCGACGCCATTTTCCTCTCTCTTTCTTGCCACGCGGTGCCCGAAGCAGAAGCTGTTAGCAAGTGCCGGTCGGTCAGATCCAGAGATTTCTACTACCGAAGACTTCTAAAAAGCTAAGTACCCCGTTGGGGACTCTTTCTTGCCTCAGCCGATGTCAGACAAAGTAAATAATTGTTTAACTTGTGGGAAACAAATATCTCATAAGGATTTCCACTCTTACTGCCTTCCTTGCTTAGGCCCAGACCACGACTACGTATCAGCTTGTCTAGCCTGTGCTTCCTTCAACCGACGGACACTTAGACGTCGGTCGGAGTTTGCAGAGGAGTTTTTTGGTCCCGCTTTTGCATACAAAATGCCGTCGGAGACTCAGACTACTCAATTAGCTAAAAAGCGCAAGGAAAAGGACCGACATTCGCTTTCCACGGTTTCGGCTAAAACCATGGTTTGGCCAACCGCGAGTGCCTCGGTTTCGGCTGAAACCGAGCCCCCGGTTCTTCCTTCGGCCGAAAGCATGCCTCCGATAGCCGAGGCCTCACAGAGCATGGCTGAATCTGCTACTGAATTTACTGCTACAGAAGCAGGCACCCAGGATTTGTCAGATACTATTCCTTTAGACATATCTACCCCTGCACGTGGGGCTGCTAGACCCCCTGCTTCTATGTCTATCAAGGCTTTTGCCAGGGCTAAAGCAGCTAAATCTTCTAAGGCCTTACCTGCTAAAACTCCTTCACATAGGCCTACCTCTAGTTCCCAAATACTCAGCCTGGCTGAAGATCTCATTTCTTTGATCGGGGGATCCCAACCTCACCCAGACAGGGCCTCTCAGCCTCCTCCAGACAAGAGGCCTAGGACTGAACCTCCTGAACCTGTCTCTACAGATTACTCCTCTGATGACTCAGACATTTCAGACCCTCACGAAGGCCCATATTCTCCTTATGAGGATTCTGATGCAGAAGACTCCATTCCTTCTGCTTCTCCTCCTGAAGAATTTTCCTTTGGGGAAACCTTGCATGCTATGAGGGAACACTTCCAATGGCAGGGCCAGGATTTTTCAGATTCAAGGAAAAAGGCTAAGGACCTTTTTACACTTACCACAGCATAGGCCTTTAGCCATTCCGCCAGTACTAACAGTTGTTGATGCATATAATGATGCATGTACTGCCCCTGATTCTCTTCCTCCGGCCCCTGCCAAGCCAGACAGATATTACAGGGTCCCGGACACACATTACCATTTGTGTAAGGCTCCTGTTGCAGACCCTGAAACCATTTCACAGGGCCCTAAAGGTGTGGCAGCTGCCTCTGCCAAAAACCCTCTTCCCTCTGAAAGGGAATCTAGAGCATTGGAGAGATGGGGTAAAAAGGTTTATACTTCTGCTACTCTTTCGGCCAGGGCCTTGAACTGTCAATTTCACATGATTCAGTACCAGGAATTTGTTAGACCAGCTAAATAAAAATGTCTTCTCCTGAACCTTTAGACCGCAAGTCTCTTCAGGATTTGGTACATAATTCTCAGCAGGTCAGTAACCATTTCTTAAAATGTGGCTGTGATGCACTGGAGGCTTCCTTTAGATCAGCTATGACTGGAACAGTGATTCGAAGGCATGCCTGGTTAAAAAAACAATCCTTACCAGACCATGTTAAGTCAAAACTCCTAGATGCTCCCATGGAGAAAGTTTGTTTGGCTCCCCTGCACAGGAGGTTCTAAAGAAGATGGAAGAAAAAGCAAAATCTGTCCAAACAGTCAAGGATTTCTTACAGGTCCAACCTCTGAGGTTTAGCAGAAATTGGCCTTCGAAGAATTGGTCCTTTCCAGACAACTCCAGAGCGCAGAGAGGCAGAAATAGACACCCCAGAGGCAGAGGTCAATCCAGGGCTGCCTACAGGGGACGTCAGTGGCAACCTACCAACCAGAGAAGTACTGCCACAGATCCAACTACAACCACTTCCACAGGGCAGACACAATGACTTGGCTCTAGTTCCGCCTACCAGGGAACAATTGGAAGCACCCTTGGGCGGAAAGCTGGCCTTATTTTCCGACAACTGGCATTACATTACATGAGACAAATGGACTTTACAAACAATAGACAAGGGCTACAGGTTTCACTTCCACACTCTACCAAAAAAGAGAGGAATGCCAAACCTACCACCAAGCCAAAAAACAGACGCTCTAAGACAAATCAACAACTTACTAAGGATGAGAGCTATAGAAGAGGTACCACTTATGGAACAAGGCCAAGGATTTTACTCCAGGCTTTTCCTTGTACCAAGAAAAGAAAATCAATGGAGACCTATTCTAGACTTGTCCGCACTCAACACATACCTCATTGTTCCAAAATGCTGACCCTCCAGCAGCTTCTTCCCATGCTGGGCAAGGAGTCTTGGCTGGTGACTCTAGATCTCAAGGAGGCATACCTGCACGTCCCTATACGACCAGATTGCAGAAGACACCTCAGATTTCTTGCAGGATCAGAGCATTATCAATTCTCAGCATTGCCTTTGGCTTATCTACTGCCAGAGTATTCACGAAATGCCTGGCATCAGTAATTGCTCATTGCAGGCTTCAGGGAATTCAAATTTACCCATACCTGGACGACTGCCTAATACAAGCGGGCAACAAGGCAAAATTAACAAAAGATTTGGAAAATGTCATAACTGTTGCAAGCCTTGGGATACACAGTCAACATGCAAAAGTCAAGACTAGTACCATCCCAAAGGATAACATTCTTGGGTGCAGAACTGGATACCTCAACTCAGATGGCTTTTCTCACAGAAGAAAAACAAAAGCAACTACCAGTCTACTTCATGACATTAACAACACAAACTCAGCTTACTGAAAGGAAGGTCCTGCAAGCCCTGGGCTACATGGCATCCTGCATAATATTGGTTCCACATGCCAGGCTGCATATGAGAAAGCTACAATGGTACCTAAGGAATGTATGGTCTCAACACAAGCACAATCTAGAAGCCCAGATTCCAATAATTCCATGCCTGAAGCAAGAATTCCTGTGGTGGGCTCAGGCCTGTCAGTTGAACAGAGGCTTGCCTTTCCACAAACCTCATCCAAGCCAGACCATCACCACGGACGCCTCAGACCTAGGATGGGGGGCACACATGGTGGACAAGTGTATACAAGGCCTATGGACCCAAGACCAGCTGAATCTACACATAAATCTAAAGGAGATGCTGGCAGTGAAACATGCGATCCAGGCATTCAGACCACTCCAATAGGGTCATCTGCTGATAAGGACGGACAATACCACAGTCATGTGGTACATCAACAAACAGGGAGGTACACATTCATATCCTCTATGCCGGATGGCAATGGACCTGTGGAATGCGGCCCTGAATCTCAACATTCAACTTCAGGCCAGATTTGTACCAGGAAAAGAAAATTCTCTAGCAGACACCTTAAGCAGAACAACCATGGATGCTCACGAATGGATGCTGCATCCAGGTATCTTCAAAGCCATAACAAAGAAATGGGGACTACCAGAGATAGACCTGTTCGCCTCCCCACACAACCACCAATTGAAGAAATTCTGCACAAGAGCATACCACCCACTTGCTTGGAGGGTGGACTCCCTTTCCTTCAGCTGGAAAAACCTGACAGCATATGCATTTCCACCTCTTCCCTTGATGTACAAAGTTCTACTGAAGATCAGAGAAGATCAGCCAAGGGTAATCCTGATAGCTCCAGACTGGCCGAGGCAACATTGGTACCCGCTACTGAGAAGCATGTCTCGGACACACGCATGGCCTCTACCTCTATGTCCCTTACTTCTAACACAGGACAACTACAAGATCCTACATCCAAACTTGAAAACACTGCAGCTAGCTGCTTGGAATATTGCATAAAACAAAATAACCCAGATTTATCTCAGAGGGATAAGGACATTATCCTGGAGGCACGCAGACCCTCCACAAGGAAGACTTATTCAGCCAAGTGGAAAAGATACCTCATTTGGAGTACAGCAAAGGGAGAAAATGTCTCATTGGCAAACATAGCACACATCCTGGAATATTTAGCAGAACTGTTCCACAATGGCCTGTCTTACTCCTCCATTAAGATTCATGCATCAGCAATTTCAGCAGAATACAACATGGATCCTCCTGTCTTCTCTCATCCTCTACTCAGGCAGTTCTTGAGAGGAATCAAAAATGTAAAACCTCCAAGGAAACCACCTTTACCTACATGGGATCTCAACTTTGTGCTGGAAAAGTTGACACTTCCCCCTTTTGAACCAGCAGCAACCGCAGAATTACAGTTCTTGTCTTGGAAAACTGCTTTCCTGCTAGCAATCACTTCAGCAAGAAGGGTATCTGAGTTACAGGCATTAATGGCAGTACAACCCTTCCTTACCTTCCATCAGGACAGGGTCTCTCTGAGAACTAACCCTACCTTTATGCCAAAAGTGGTCTCCAGAGTTTCTTTGAATCAAGCGATTCATTTACCTACATTCTTCCCCAACCCACAGAACAGGGGGGAAAGACTGCTACATACCTTGGATGTGCACAGACAATTACGCTACTATCTGGACAGAACTAAGACCAGCAGAAAAACTGACCAGCTTCTGGTAGCATATGCAACAGGAATGCAAGGAAAAGCAATTTCAAAACAGACAATTTCAAAATGGATAGGAAATTGCATTCGATTTTGCTACTCTTTTCATGGAAAGACAACTCCTGAAAATATCAGACCTCATTCCACAAGAGCTACAGCCACCACTACAGCTTGCCTCTGAGGAGTGGCTACCAAAGACATTTTAGAAGCTGCTACTTGGAGCTCCGTGCATACATTTGCCAAGCATTATAATCTTCCCTTATACTCTAGATCCCGAGCAAGTTTTGCAACTGCTGTTTTGCAAGGGATCTTAACTACACCATCTTTATCTTAGTGCCTCCTCCCCCAGTTTGGCTATGGTATTCTACCCATATGTTAGGACTGCAGATGCATCCTTGAAGGACATAGTACAGTTTTGTACCTACCATAAATGTAGATGTCCGATAGGTATGCATCTGCAGTCAGGATTACCCACCCTCCTTCCCCTCTGTGGTATTCCTAGGGTATTTACCCCTCTTTAGCTAGCTGGGGGAATCTATTATGGTGTATTTGTTTGTATATATGTGTATATATATATATATATATATATATATATATATTTTATATTGTTTGCTCTCTACTGTTTGGAATTATTTGCATTTATCCAAATTTAGCCTTCCTAGAGGGCACCTGGCATCTGGGGCAAGAAACACTGAGGAAAATGGTGTTGGCTGATGCCTTTATACCCAATAAACAGCAGCTATGACGGGTGAAGTGCGACATCAGCCGAGGCCAGACCCAGACTTTGGAATCCGGCCGATCGAAGGGCTGCCTGAGGCAGGACAACCCATATTTTAGGACTGCAGATGCATACCTATCCGACATCTACATTTATGGTAGGTACAAAACTGTACTTTTTGTACCTACCATAAATGTAGATGTTAGAGTGCTAATACAGCTGCAGTCCAGGTTTCCCTCCCTCCTTCCCCTCTTGCTGACAGGTCTAATGGCTAATACCTCCTCATACAACCTCATTGGGGTATTCTTTTATGGTGTATTTGCTTGCAACTACTGTTTTTTGATTATATTGCATTGCATTATTACATAAATTTGTTTTGCCTTCCTTCTGGGGGCACCTGACATCTGGGGCAAGAAAAACTGAAGAAAATGGCGTCTGCTGGTTCCTTTATACCCCTGTCGCACTGACGTCAGGGAAGAAGCGACTACATCCGACACCGGACCTAGACTTTGGAATTCGGCCGACCGAGGACCCGCCTGACGGCAGGAAAACCCATCTGATGTCCTTCAAGGATGCATCTGCAGTCATAACAAATGGGTTGTCCTGTCGTCAGGCAGCCCTTCGGTCGGCCGGATTCCAAAGTCTGGGTCTGGCCTCGGCTGGTGTCGCACTTCACCCGACGTCATCTCTCCTGGTCTTCGGGTATAAAGGCATCAGCAGACACCATTTTCCCCAGTCTTTCTTGCCGCGTGGCGCCCGAAGCAGAAGCTGTTCGCAAGTGCCGGTCGGTCAGATCCAGAGATTACTACTACCGAATACTACTTCGAAGACTTCTAAAAAGCTAATTACCCCGTTGGGGACTCTTTCTTGCCTCAGCCGATGTCAGAAAAAGTCAATAATTGTTTAACTTGTGGGAAACAAATACCTCATAAGGATTTCCACTCTTACTGCTTACCTTGTTTAGGCCCAGACCACGACGTAGCAGCCTGTTTAGCCTGTGCTTCCTTCAACCGACGAACGCTTAGGCGTCGGTCGGAGTTCGCTGAACAGTTTTTCGGCTCAGATTTTGCGTACATTATGCCGTCGGATCCTCCGACTACTCAAACTGTTAAAAAACGCAAAGAAAAAGACAAGACACTCGCGGTCCGCGGTTTCGGCCGAAATCATGGTTAAGCAAACCGCGAGTGTCTCTGTTTCGGCCGAAACCGAGCAAACGGGTCAATCTTCAGCCGAATCTATGACTACTACCGAGGCTCCTGCTACCCTAGTTGAATCGGCCTCTGAAGTTTTGCCTAATAATGTGGTTCCTATTGATTTATCAGACACCATCCCTTTGGATGTCTCTACCCCAGCACGTGGTGCTGCTAGGCCTCCTGCAGCCATGTCTATTAAGGCCTTTGCCAGGGCTAAAGCAGCCAAAACTGCAAAATCAGTGCCTAAGACCCCCTCACACAGGCCCAGTTCCAGTTCACAAATGCTTACTTTGGCAGAGGATCTCATCTCTTTAATTAGGGGATCCCAATCTCACCCAGACAGGGCCTCTCAGCCTCCGGAAAAGAGACCTAGAGCAGTGCCCCCAGAGCCAGTGTCCTCAGATGATTCTTCGGATGATTCAGACATTACAGACCATCCAGAAGCTCCTTTTTCTACTTATGAAGATTCCGATGCTGAAGAATCTATTCCCTCGGCCTCTCCACCAGAGGAATTTTCCTTTGGGGAAACCTTACATGCCATGAGAGAACAATTCCAATGGCAGGGACAAGATTTCTCAGATTCAAGAAAAGGCTTAGGACCTTTCTACACTTACCACAACATAGGCCCTTAGCTATACCTCCAGTTCTGCCTGTTGTGGATGATGCATTTAATGATGTTTGCACTGCTCCTGATACTTTATTTCCAGCCCCTGCCAAACCAGATAGGTTTTACAGGGTACCAGACACTCATCACCACCTATACAAGGCCCCACTTGCAGATCCTGAGACTATCTCCCAGGGGCCTAAGGCAGTAGCCGACCTCAGCAAAACCCTCTCCCTTCTGAAAGGGAATCCAGGTCCTTAGAGAGATGGGGGGAAAAAGTTTACACCTCTGCTACTCTCAGCTAGAGCTTTGAACTGTCAGTTTCATATGATCCAATACCAAGAGTTTATGCTTGATCAGTTAACTAAGAAACTGTCCTCTGATGACTCCTTAGATAAGAAATATGTTTTAGAAATGGTGAATAACATTCAGCAGGTTAGTAACCATTCTTTAAAATGTGGCTATGATGCACTGTAGGCTTCATTTAGATCAGCCATGACTGGCACAGTTATAAGAAGGCATGCATGGTTGAAAGAACAGGTCTTGCCGGATCATGTTAAAGCAAAGCTGTTAGATGCTCCTATGGATAAGGCCAGTCTATTTGGTATTCCTGCTCAGCAAGTAATGAAGAAAATGGAAGAGAAGGCAAAATCTGTACAAACAGTTAAGGATTTCTTACAGGTTCAGCCCCCAAGGTTTAGCAGGAACTGGCCTTCCAAAAATTGGTCCTTTCCAGACTCCTCAAAATCTCAGAGAGGCAAGAATAGACGTGCCAGAGGCAGAAATCAATCCAGAGGAGGTGCCTATAGAGGACGCCAGTGGCAAGGCAATAACCAGCGAGGCACAGACACAACCACTGCCACTGCAACAGGACAATCACAGTGACTTGGCTCTGACTCCGCCTACCAGGGAACAAATAGCAGCACCTTTAGGCGGAAAGTTAGCTTTATTTTCGAAAAATTGGCACTATTTCACAAAAGACAAGTGGATTTTGCAGACCATAGACCAAGGCTACAGGTTTCACTTCCACACCTTACCAGTAAAAAGAGGAATGCCAAACCTACCCCCAAATCAAAAAACAGAAGCTCTAAAGCAGATAGCTCAATTAACAAAGATGAGAGCTGTGGAAAGAGTACCACTAACAGAACAGGGCAAAGGATTCTACTCCAGACTCTTCCTAGTACCAAGAAAAGAGAAAAGTTGGAGACCTATTCTCGACCTGTCAGTCTTAAACACATTCATCATTGTCCCAAAATTCAAAATGCTGACTCTACAGCAACTTCTTCCCATGCTGGGCAAGGAGTGTTGGCTGGTTACTCTAGATCTCAAGGAGGCATACCTGCACGTCCCCATACGACCAAATTGCAGAAGATACCTCCGATTTATTGCAGGATCAGAGCATTATCAATTCTCAGCATTGCCCTTTGGCTCATCTACTGCGCCCAGAGTATTCACAAAATGCCTGGCATCAGTAATCGCTCATTGCAGGCTACAGGGAATCCAAATTTATCCATACCTGGACGACTGCCTGATACAAGCGGACAAAAGACTTACAAAAAGTCATTTGCTTAATACAAGCCCTGGGATACACAGTCAATTTAAAAAAGTCAAGACTGATACCATCCCAAACAAGAACATTCTTGGGTGCGGAATTGGACACAGTAAAACAGATGGCATTCCTAACTGCAGAAAAACAAGAACAACTTCCTCTTTACATCTTGGCATTAAAGCAGAACAAACTAACAGCAAGAAAAGTACTGCAGGCCTTGGGCTTCATGGCATCATGCATAATCCTGGTCCCCCATGCCAGACTGCATATGAGAAAGCTACAGTGGTACCTAAAGAATTTATGGTCTCAACACAGGCACAGCTTAGAAACCGAAATCCCACTAATACCATGCCTGAAACAAGAGTTCCTATGGTGGGCTCAAGCATGCCAGTCAAACCCAGGTTTGCCCTTCCACAGTTTTCAAGCAAGCCAAACCATCACAACTGACGCCTCAGACCTAGGCTGGGGGGCACACATGCTGGACAAATGCATACAAGGATTATGGACTCCAGAACAGCTGCACCTGCACATAAATCAAAAAGAAATGCTGGCAGTAAAACTAGCAATCCAGAATTTCAGACCATTCCTCAAAGAAGGCCATTTAATGATAAGGACGGACAACACCACAGTTATGTGGTACATCAACAAACAGGGAGGCACTCATTCATACCCCCTATGCAGAATGACTCTGGACCTTTGGAATATGGCTCTGAGCTACAACATCCAGTTACAGGCAATATTTGTACCGGGAAAAGAAAACATCCTAGCAGACATGTTGAGCAGAACCACCTCGGATGCTCACGAATGGATGCTACACCCGGACATCTTCAAGGCCATTACAAAGAAATGGGGAATGCCACAAATAGACCTATTCGCATCCCCACTCAATCACCAGCTCAAGAAATTCTGCACAAGGACATACCACCCACTAGCATGGAAGGTGGACTCTCTATCCTTCAGTTGGAAAGGCCTGACAGCATATGCATTTCCACCTCTTCCTTTGATGCACAAGGTACTACTGAAAATCAAAGAGGAACGTCCAAATAATTCTGATAGCTCCAAATTGGCCAAGACAACACTGGTATCCATTGCTGAGGAGCATGTCTCGGGGGAGAACGTGGACACTACCTCTGATGCCTTTGATGTTAACTCAGAACAACTACAACATCATGCATCCAAACCTAAAAACTCTGCAACTCACTGCCTGGAACATCACATAACAGCAACTAACCCAGATTTATCCCAAAGGGTGAAAGACATTATCCTTGAAGCCCGCAGACCTTCAACAAGAAGGAACTATGCAGGAAAATGGAAAAGGTTTGTCATTTGGAGTACTGAAAGAGGAAAAGATGTGTCAAAGATAGACATTGCTAACATCCTGATTACTTGGCAGAGCTTCTACATACAGGCCTGTCCTATTCCTCCAAGATACATGCATCAGCTATTTCTGCAGAATACAGCTTCGTTCCCCCTGTCTTCTCACATCCTCTACTCAGGCAGTTCCTCAGAGGAATCAAGAATGTAAAACCTCCTAGGAAACCACCATTACCAGCATGGGACTTGAACTTTGTGCTAGAAAAATTGACACTCCCTCCATTTGAGCCAGCAGCAACAGCAGATCTTCAACACCTATCATGGAAAACTGCTTTCCTACTGGCAATTACTTCAGCAAGAAGGGTTTCGGAACTACAAGCCTTAATGGCAGTACAACCCTTCCTAATCTTCCATCAAGATAGTGTCCATGAGAACTAATCCTACATTTATGCCTAAGGTGGTATCCAGAGTATCTCTAGACCAGGCAATCCACCTACCTACCTTCTTTCCCAATCCACAGAACAAGGGGGAAAGACTGCTGCACACCTTGGATGTACATAGACAGTTACGCTACTACCTGGACAGAACCAAAGGTAACAGAAAAACTGACCAGCTTTTAGTAGCCTATGCAACAGGAAGGGAAGGAAAAGCAATTTCCAAACAGACAATCTCTAAATGGATAGGAAATTGCATAAGATTCTGTTACTCCTACCATGGAAAGCAAATTCCACAGAACATAAGACCTCACTCTACAAGGGCTACAGCCACTACCACAGCTTTCTTACGAGGAGTGGCTACCAAGCTCATTATTGAGGCGGCTACTTGGACCTCCGTGCATACATTTGCCAAGCATTACAACTTACCTCTATACTCTAGATCCCGAGCAGGGTTTGCCACTGCTGTCTTGCAAGGGATCCTAACTACACCATAATTCTTCTTCCTCCTCCCCTAGTTTGGCTGTGGTATTCTACCCATTTGTTATGACTGCAGATGCATCCTTGAAGGACATAGTACAGTTTTGTACCTACCATAAATGTAGATGTCCGAACAGGATAGCATCTGCAGTCAGGATTACCCACCCTCCTTCCCCTCTGTGGTACTCCTAGGGTATTTACCCTCCTAATAGCTAGCTATGGGGGGATCTCTTATGGTGTATTTGTTTGTATATATGTACATACATGCTTATTTTTTGTTTGCCTACTATTTTTTTTGGAAACATTGGCATTTATCCAAAATTTAGTTTTCCAAGAGGGCAACTGGCATCTGGGGCAAGAAACACTGAGGAAAATGGCGTTGGCTGATGCCTTTATACCCGAAGACCAGGAGAGATGACGTCGGGTGAAGTGCGACACCAGCCGAGGCCAGACCCAGACTTTGGAATCCGGCCGACCGAAGGGCTGCCTGACGACAGGGACAACCCATTTGTTATGACTGCAGATGCTATCCTGTTCGGACATCTACATTTATGGTAGGTACAAAACTGTACTTTGACTGCAGCTGTATTAGCACTCTAACATCTACATTTATGGTAGGTACAAAACTGTACTTTCAGGATGAAACTGAGACGACAGCTGTTATCAGCCAATCCCAGACAGTTTTAGTTGGATAAGCATGCTGTGAAATGTGTTATGATGCGGATGTAGCTTTCATGGCTGCTGCAACAGGATTAATTATCGGAAGATATCTGAGAATATAAAGCCTTTGGATAAGGCATTGATCCTAGTCATACAGCGTGTTAAAAAAAAAAATTAGTGCAAGTAAACTGTGGAGTCTGAGAAACTAGTTTCACCTTATTCCCCCAAAAAATAAATTCCAGCAGGAGGCTATAGTTAGGTCTGTTTTTTTTTTGGGAGGGGGGGCAACCCCTGCAGAGGAGCAGTTGCAGAAATAGCCTCATCCCATCTCAAAATTCAGAACTTTTTTGGCTCTTGCCTGCATATGTGGACTTGTCAGCATTACTTTTATTATTCTGTGCAGTCTTCAGCTCAGGATCTTTAAGCAGGTAAATTCCACAGTGAGGACCCTTACTTCAAAGTGATTGTGGAGCCCAAATACCATGTAAGGACTCCCACTCTAGCTGCTTGTCTGTAGCTGCTTGCTGTGTTCAGGTTATCTCTAGCTGCTTGCTGTATTCAGATTGTCAAATAGTTTGCCCCAAAGATGTAGGACTAGGTTGAACTCCCTCCACAGTTACCTAAAGAATAAATACTTTCAGGACTTGGCCTGATGAGCAGTGTGGCCCTTCTCTGCTGTGAACCTCCCCCCTGGTCAAAATAAGGAGAAAATTGTATATCGTTAACTGCAGCTGTACATCATCCACCTGGTATAGTCTGCGATGGCACTGCTGATGTATTTTCACCCCCGTCTCCTCCTGAGCTCTATTGTAACCCCATTTGGGGGCAGCTATATCCTAGGATTCTCTCTCAGCTGATCAGACCATATGTTGGGCTGAGTCAGCTGGGAAGGGACAGCCAAAATAATTTTATCTGAGTGTGAGTGGGGAGCTATCAAAGTTTTTTTTGTAAGGGAGGATGTTTAAGCTTCCCTAACGAAGGTCAGGCATATGGTTTCAACCCATACATCTGGGCACTCCTAATAAACCTACACAGAACAAAACATCTTCACTCCCCCACTACCCCTACTTCAGGAAGAAACATTTATTTAACTTTGCATAAGGGTTGTTTAAAGCTGTTCATTCCTTTTAGTTTCTCTGCCTTAAGATGGAATTCCTTCTGAAGAAGAGGCGTTCTCTGATTCTCATACTGAATGGCTTCATTATGCCTTCCAAAATTCTTCTGTCTCTGGGTATAATTGGAGGCTGAGAACATGTCCATGATTTCCTTAATGAGGAAATTTCCTTTGAAACAATGGCTAAAATGAGTTTTTTTTTTTTTTTTTTTAAATGAAAGAGTAACTACATTTGACTCTCCTGACTTGAGTGGAGTATGGACTCCACTAAGCCTGTTGCCAAGTCTTTAAGTGTTGGGTTATCTAGAGGATCCCTTTTCTTTCATTTCTGTATCCCCAGTCTCAGCCAGCTGCACGTAAATCAAAAATTGACAGTTTTTATAGGGTTCCTGGTTCAAACAAATACCTTTATAAAAACCCTCTGCTGATCTTTGTCGTTTTCTTTAAATACTGACAGAGGTGCTTTTAACCTATTCCACAATGATAGTGGAGCATGCAGTGGATTTGGCAAAAAGATAAAACTTCTGCCTCTTTGCCCTGAGACCCATTAACTGACAAACCACATGCTTAAGTGCCTTTTATGCAATTTGAGCAACATGGGTCAAACCTTAGCCAGTATTCCTAACTGACTTGAAATGTAATGTTATGGACGTGTTTAACTTGTCCGCCCAGGTAGCTGAACATCCAGATTGCTTGCAGTGCTATGGGTGCTGTCTTCATGGCTCTGCATATGACAGTTATGAGAAGGCATGCCTGGATTGAGACTACAGTTCTCCGAGGATGTGAAATCTCAGCTGTTAAATGTTCCTGTGGGTAAGGACTTCTATTTAGTGCAACTAAAGCTGATTCCTTTAAAGTTGGAAAAAGGTAAACTCGTGCAGGAAACTAAATGGCAATTTATCTCAAGTTCTCATCTTTCCAATCCTGACCCAGTTTTTCATAACCTTTAAATCTAAACAGGTGTCTGGGAAAGGGCAGTTCAAAAGGAAGCAGCAGGGTAACTCCAAAAAGTATTCTTGGCTTACAAAGAAAATTACTGAAGTGTTTTATCTTGTGGTCAGATGATGTCCTTCAAGGATGCATCTGCAGTCCTAACAAATGGGTTGTCCTGCCTCAGGCAGCCCTTCGGTCGGCCGGATTCCAAAGTCTGGGTCTGGCCTCGGCTGATGTCGCACTTCACCCAACGTCATAGCTGCTGTCAATTGGGTATAAAGGCATCAGCCGACACCATTTTCCTCAGTCTTTCTTGCCGCGTGGCGCCCGAAGCAGAAGCTGTTCGCAAGTGCCGGTCAGTCAGAACCAGAGATTACTACTACCGAAGACTTCTAAAAAGCTAAGTACCCCGTTGGGGACTCTTTCTTGCCTCAGCCGATGTCAGAAAAAGTGAATAACTGTTTAACTTGTGGGAAACAAATACCTCGTAAGGATTTCCACTCTTACTGCCTTCCTTGCTTAGGCCCAGACCACGACGTAGCAGCTTGTCTAGCCTGTGCTTCCTTCAACCGACGGACACTTAGACGTCGGTCGGAGTTTGCAGAGGAGTTTTTCGGCTCCGCTTTTGCTTACAACATGCCGTCGGAGACTCCGACTTCACAATTAGCTAAAAAGCGCAAGGAAAAGGACCGACACTCGCGGTCCGCGGTTTCGGCCGAAACCGCGGTTAAGCCAACCGCGAGTGTCTCGGTTTCGGCTGAAACAGAGTCCTCGGTTCTTCCTTCGGCCGAAAGCATGCCTCCTACAACCGAGGCCTCATCCAGCATGGCTGAACCTGCTACTGAATTTCCACCTGCTCTTGCAGGTTTTCAGGATTTATCAGATACTATTCCCTTAGACATATCTACTCCTGCACGTGGAGCTGCTAGGCCCCCTGCATCCATGTCAATTAAGGCTTTTTCTAGGGCTAAAGCAGCTAAATCTTCTAAGGCCGTGCCTGCTAAAACCCCCTCACACAGGCCTAGCTCTAGTACTCAAATGCTTAGCCTGGCAGAGGATCTCATTTCTTTGATCAGGGGATCCCAACCTCACCCTGACAGGGCCTCTCATCCCCCTCCAGAGAAGAGGCCTAGAGCAGAGCCCCCTGAGCCAGTTTCTACAGATTATTCCTCTGATGATTCAGAAAACTCAAATCCTCCAGAAGGCCCTTATTCTCCATATGAGGACTCTTTGATGCAGAAGACTCCATTCCTTCTGCCTCTCCTCCTGAGGAATTTTCTTTTGGGGAAACCTTGCATGCTATGAGAGAACAATTTCAATGGCAGGGCCAGGATTTTTCAGATTCTAGGAAAAGGCTTAGGACCTTTTTACATTTGCCACAGCATAGGCCTTTAGCCATTCCTCCAGTACTTACAGTTGTGGATGATGCATTTAATGATGCTTGTACTGCCCCTCTCTTCCCCCGGCCCCTGCTAAGCCCGACAGATACTACAGGGTTCCGGACACGCATCATCACTTGTATAAGGCTCCTATTGCAGATCCTGAAACTATTTCACAGGGCCCCAAAGCTGTAGCAGCTGCCTCTGCCAAAACCCTCCCTCTGAAAGAGAATCTAGGGCATTAGAGATGGGGTAAAAAGTTTATACTTCTGCTACTCTTTCGGCTAGGGCCTTAAACTGTCAATTCCACATGATTCAGTATCAGGAATTTTTGTTAGATCAGCTAACTAAAAAACTGTCCTCTCTTGAACCTTTAGACCGCAAGTCCCTTCAGGATTTGGTACATAACACTCAGCAGGTCCGTAATCATTCCTTAAAATGTGGCTATGATGCACTGGAGGCTTCCTTTAGATCAGCTATGACTGGTAAAGTGATCAGAAGGCATGCATGGTTAAAAGAGCAATCCTTACCAGACCATGTAAAGTCAAAGCTCCTAGATGCTCCCATGGAAAAACACAGTTTGTTTGGCTCCCCTGCACAGCAAGTGTTAAAGAAGGTGGAAGAAAAAGCAAAATCTGTCCAAACAGTCAAGGATTTCTTACAGGTCCAGCCTCCGAGGTTTAGTAGGAATTGGCCTTATAAGAATTGGTCCTTTCCAGACACCACCAGAGCACAGAGAGGCAGAAATAGGTGCCCAAGAGGCAGAGGTCAATCCAGAGGTGCCTACAGGGGATGTCAGTGGCAGCCTAACAACCAGAGAAGTACTGCCACAGATCCAGCCACTACCACTTCCACAGGACAATCACAGTGACTTGGCTCTGATACCGCCTACCAGGGAACAACTAGAAGCACCCTTAGGCGGAAAGCTAGCCTTATTTTCAGTAAACTGGCATTACATTACAGGAGACAAATGGATTTTACGGACAATAGACAAAGGTTACAGGTTTCACTTCCATACTCTACCAAGGAAGAGAGGAATGCCAAACCTACCACCAAACCAAAAGACAAACGCTCTAAAACAAATAGACCACTTACTAAGGATGAGAGCTATAGAAAAGGTACTGTCTATGGAACAAGGACAAGGATTTTATTCCAGACTTTTCCTGGTACCAAGAAAGGAAAACCAATGGAGACCTATTCTCGACCTGTCCTCTCTGAACACATATCTCATTGTTCCAAAATTCAAGATGCTGTCCCTACAGCAACTTCTTCCCATGCTGGGCAATGAGTCTTGGCTGGTAACTCTAGATCTCAAGGAGGCATACCTGCACGTCCCCATACGACCAAATTGCAGAAGATACCTCAGATTTCTTGCAGGATCAGAGCATTATCAATTCTCAGCATTGCCTTTTGGCTTATCTACTGCGCCCAGAGTATTCACGAAATGCCTGGCATCAGTAATTGCTCATTGCAGGCTTCAGGGAATTCAAATTTATCCATACCTGGACGACTGCCTGTTACAAGCGGACAACAAAAACAAATTAACAAAATATTTGAGAAAGGTTATTCACCTATTGCAAGCCCTGGGATACACAGTCAACATAAAAAAGTCAAGGCTGATACCATCCCAAAGGATAACTTTCTTGGGTGCAGAACTGGACACACCAAACCAAATGGCATTCCTCACAGCAGAAAAGCAAAAGCAACTACCACTCTATTTCATGGCATTAACAACGGAGAACCAGCTTACAGCAAGGAAAGTCCTGCAAGCCCTGGGTTACATGGCATCCTGCATAATATTGATTCCACATGCCAGACTACATATGAGGAAGTTGCAATGGTACCTAAGGAATTTATGGTCTCAGCACAAGCACAGCCTAGAAGCCCAAATTCCAATAATTCCATGCCTGAAGCAAGAATTCCAGTGGTGGGCTCAGGCCTGTCAATTGAACAAAGGACTGCCGTTCCACAGCCCTCACCCAAGCCAGACTATCACCACGGACGCCTCAGACCTCGGTTGGGGGGCACACATGGTGGACAAGTGCATACAAGGCTTATGGACACAAGACCAGCTGAACCTACACATAAATCAAAAAGAGATGCTGGCAGTAAAGCAGGCAATTCAGACCGTTTCTTCAACAGGGTCATTTGCTGATAAGGACGGACAACACCACAGTTATGTGGTATATCAACAAACAGGGAGGCACACATTCATATCCTCTATGCCGGATGGCAATGGACCTCTGGAATGTGGCCCTGAACCTCAACATTCAGCTCCAGGCCATATTTGTGCCAGGAAAAGAAAATATACTAGCAGACATCTTAAGCAGAACTACCACGGATGCCCACGAATGGATGCTGCATCTAGACATCTTCAAATCCATTACAAAGAAATGGGGACTACCAGAAATAGACCTGTTCGCATCCCCCCACAACCACCAATTGAAAAAATTCTGCACAAGGACATACCATCCGCTTGCTTGGAAGGTGGACTCCCTATCCTTCAGTTGGGAAAACCTGACAGCATATGCATTCCCACCTCTTCCTTTGATGCACAAAGTGCTACTGAAGATCAAAGAAGATCACCCAGGGATCATCCTGATAGCTCCAGACTGGCCAAGGCAGCATTGGTACCCGCTACTGAGGAGTATGTCTCGGGAACACGCATGGCCTCTACCCCTAGTTCCTTTACTGCTAACACAGAACAACTTCAAAATCCTGCATCCAAACTTGAAAACACTGCAGCTAGCTGCTTGGAACATTACATAAAATAAAATAACCCAGATTTATCTCAAAGGGTTAAAGACATTATCTTGGAGACTCGCAGACCCTCAACAAGGAAAACTTATTCAGCAAAATGGAAAAGATACCTCATTTGGAGTGCAGCAAAAGGAGAAAATGTATCATTGGCAAACATAGCTAACATCCTGGAATATTTAGCAGAGCTTTTCCACAATGGCCTGTCTTACTCCTCCATTAAGATTCATGCATCAGCAATTTCAGCAGAATACAACATGGATCCTCCAGTCTTCTCTCATCCTCTACTCAGGCAGTTTCTGAGAGGAATTAAAATGTAAAGCCCAAGGAAGCCACCTTTGCCTACATGGGACCTGAACTGTGTGTTAGAAAAGTTGACACTTCCCCCTTTTGAACCAGCAGCAACAGCAGAATTACAGTTCTTATCTTGAAAAACTGCTTTCCTGCTTGCAATCACTTCAGCAAGAAGGGTTTCTGAATTACAGGCATTAATGGCAGTACAGCCCTTCCTTATCTTCCATCAGGATAGAGTGTCCATGAGAACTAATCCTACTTTTATGCCAAAGGTGGTCTCCAGGGTATCATTAAACCAAGCAATCCACCTACCAACATTCTTCCCCAACCCACAGAACAAGGGGGAAAGACTACTACATACCTTGGATGTGCACAGGCAATTGCGCTACTACCTGGACAGAACCAAGAACAATAGAAAAACTGACCAGCTTCTGGTAGCATATGCAACAGGAATGGAAGGAAAAGCAATTTCAAAACAGACAATCTCAAAATGGATAGGAAATTGCATTAGATTTTGTTACTCTTTTCATGGAAAGACAACTCCAGAAAACATCAGACCTCACTCCACAGGGGCTACAGCCACTACTACAGCTTTTTTACGAGGAGTGGCTACCAAAGACATTTTAGAGGCTGCTACTTGGAGCTCTGTGCATACATTTGCCAAGCATTATAATCTACCTTTATACTCCAGATCCCGAGCAGGTTTTGCCACTGCTGTTTTGCAAGGGATCTTAACTACACCATAATCTTCTTAATACCTCCTCCCCCAGTTTGGCTATGGTATTCTACCCATTTGTTAGGACTGCAGATGCATCCTTGAAGGACTTAGTACAGTTTTGTACCTACCATAAATGTAGATGTCCGAGAGGTATGCATCTGCAGTCAGGATTACCCACCCTCCTTCCCCTCTGTGGTACTCCTAGGGTATTTGCCCATCTTGTAGCTAGCTGGGGGAATCTATTATGGTGTATTTGTTTGTATATATGTATATACCTGTTTATTTTTATTTGCTCTCTACTGTTTGGAATCATTTGAATTTATCCAAATTTAGCCTTCCTACCTGGCATCTGGGGCAAGAAACACTGAGGAAAATGGTGTCGGCTGATGCCTTTATACCCAATTGACAGCAGCTATGACGTCGGGTGAAGTGCGACATCAGCCGAGGCCAGACCCAGACTTTGGAATAAGGCAGGACAACCCATTTGTGCAGATGCATACCTCTCGGACATCTACATTTATGGTAGGTACAAAACTGTACTTTCGTGTTTCACTGTTGCAGTCATCACTGTAGGGTTCTTCCTGCCGGCAGGCAGCCCTCGGTCGGCCAGAATTCCCAAATTCTGGGTCCGGCGTCGGCTGTTCAGTCATCCTCCCTGACGTCAGAGCACCAGGGGTACAAGCTCCCAGCTGACGCCATGTTCTCCAGTCTTTCTTGCCGTGCGGTGGAAGCAGATCGCAAGTGCCGGTCGGCTGACTCCTGATATTTTTGGTGCTTCATTCCGAAGACTTTCTTCTTCTCAAAGCTAAGTACCCCGTTGGGGAAACTTTTTTCTTGCTCCAGTCTGATGTCAGAAAAAGTTAATAATTGTATTTCATGTGGGAAGCAAATACCTCATAAGGATTTCCACTCTTACTGTATTCCTTGTGTAGGCCTTGACCACGACATAGCTAGTTGACGGTTTTGTGCTAGATTTAATCAACGTACTATTAAGTGGAGATATGATTTTGCTTTTCACTACTTTGGCAGGCGATTTAATTGCAATGTCGTCGGACACGCTTCCGACTACCGGAGTTCATAAAAGGCGCAAGGATAAGGACAGGTCTCCGAGGTCCAAATCCGACAACTGTTTACAAGCAGAGCCAGCTGCAGGTTCAGCCGTCAGTGAGGCGCTTTCGCAGCCCCTGTCGGCCATTTCAGAACCGCTTGCCAAAACTGACTCCCACGAGGAGCGAACTAGGCCTTTGAGTATTTCAGGTGCAGGACCTTCACACAATGCTCCCTCGGATGGGTCTGGAGCCGCTGTGCAGGTACCGGCTTCCGAGGGGGTTTTCAGGCCTACGCAGCTTCAGATAAAGACAAAGGCAAAGACTCAAGCCCAGGCCTCCTCTGATCCGGGACCTAAATCACAAAAACAAATGCTAAAAATGGCGGAGGACTTACTATGATCAGGGGTTCACATCCCCCTCCAGACAAAAGGCCAAGACAAGAATTGGACTATGAATCCTCTGATCAGGCATCTATCTCTTCAGTGTCTTCCTCTGAACAGGATTATACTTTCCCTCCTTATGAGGATTCTGATGCTGAAGAATCCATTCCTTCAGCTTCTCCCCCTGAGGATTTCTCTTTTGGGGAAACTTTACATGACATGAGGGAACATTTTCACTGGGAAGGACAGGAGTATTCTGAATCTAAGAAGGCTTAGGGATTTCCTTCTTCCCCAGCACAGACCCCTGGATGTTCTTCATCTCACATTGCTGCAGTCCTTACTTATGGGTAGTCCGCTGTCCTCGGTCGGCCCGAATACCAAAGTATTAGGCTGACGTCGGTCATGGGCGCACAGCCCTGACATCAGAGCGTCAGGGTATAAAAGCGCATGATCGACGTCATATCCTCAGTCTTTTTTGCTGCATGGTCCGATGCAGAAGCAGCGTTGCAAGTGCCGTTCGGCTTTCTGAAATTTTTCGATGTTAAGTTGTCAATCTCGCCTTCATTCTTGCTGGATGGGTTCGGAGCCGATCCTCGGCTCCGACTCGGCACTTGCTTTAGCTCGAGAACTCCTTTTACCAGCTCGAGGCAACCCTATATCCCATGATGCAAGGCGGAACTACCCCAGATCTCGTTTGCCGCTTAGCGAAAGAGGTCTCCTTTGCCAGCTGAGGTAAGTTTTTTCTTGTTAAAGAAGAAAAAGTTCAGTTAGGGGTTTATTTTTTCCCTTTAGTGTTAGATTAGCCTGTACTTAGTTACAGCCCACCCTATTCCCTTCCTTTTAAACTTTTATAATAGTTTTCAGTTTAAAGTTTTAGTCAGGCCTAGTTCCCCAAGTTATTCCCTTCCTGTGTGTCTGTGTTTGTGTCTATCCTTTTTAGGATGTCTAGGGAAGGCAAGGTCTCAGGCTTCAAGAAGTGTGACCAGTGCTGTCAGAAAATGTCCCTGACAGACGGTCACACTTCTTGTGTGTATTGCCTGGGGCCTTTGCACCTGCAGGACTCCTGTGCGTTGTGTCATGCTTTTAGCCAGAGAGTCCTGCAGGAAAGGAGGAACAAATTAATCCGCCGAGGTTTACTTAAACCTGAAGGTTCTCCTCCTAAGCCAGGGGCAGGAAAACCTCTTAAGCCACCGAAGGCTCAGGCTACAGTGTCCAAGCCTCCGTGGCTCCGCTGAGCCGATATCGGCCCGCTGGAGTCGATACTTCTGTTAGAGTAGTGGGTTCGGTGCCGGCCGGCTCGATACCCTGACTACTGTGGCCTTGTCGGCTCGGCTGGAGCCGACACTTTATCAGCATCGGGCGAGATATCCTCGGCTCCATCTGGGGTTCAAGGGACTTCGGCTCCGATGGCTTCACCCGTAAGAGATCCGGTCCCATTCGATACTAAGTATTCACTGCCGGTCTCCTCTTTGTCGGAGCGAGCCATCGAAGCCGATCTTCGAGATCTTCCAGGCTGTCTGACCACGATTTGGAGAGGGTGGTAAGCAGGCTGTTGAAGTCTCAGGCACTGGCCCAAATGCTCCATAGCCCGTCTCAACAGACTTCTGCTATAGCCCCGATTCTTGAGATTCCTCCTCCGACTCCACACCAGAGTTGGGCGAGCTTCTTGGGACAGCGACTGTTTCGATGCCGGAGCCGATACATCCTTCGGCTCCGTCATCTTCGGCTCCGATCTCCTCCTTGAGACCTTCCTTGGAGGGATCCGCTCGTCTGGTTTCCACTGTCTGCTCCGAGGGGGCTAGTGACATCGGACCCTTGTCCGACCCCGCTCTCCCTCTCGGGGCTTCGGCTTTGGTAAGCTCGGCGCCGACATCGGCCTCGGAGCCTTCTCTCTCCTTGGAGCCGACCATTCCTGTTTCTTCGGAGCGGGTGCGTTCAGGTCTCCCGGGAAGAGGAGCCTTTGAGGTGATGAGTGTCCTGGCCTCTAGCTCCTCCCTCATCAGTGCCTGCAGATGCCTCTTGCCAGCCTCTTGCTCTCAGGCCCAGGGATCCATCGCCCCAGGTTTCCCCACTGGGAATTTCCTCCTCTTCCGAGGTTTCTCCTGACCCTGCAGGGGAACCCCCTCGGAAGAGGACGTGTAAGAGGAAACACACAGACTCCCCTGAGTCTACTACATCTGATACCGACTTAGATGAGTCGGAGGGTTCCCCACGGTCCCCCTCTGAGGATGTCTCATTTTCAGACATCCTTGAGCTCCTCAAACAGAGGGGGAATTGGCCCTCCATTGACCCCTCCGAGGATGAGTCGGTATACCTGGAGGCTTTGGATCCCGACCTCCACCTCCTGGGTGTCTCCGCCTTCACCCACTCATGCAGGTAGTGGCTCGGAAGGCTTCGAGGCTCCAGCTTCTCTAGAACCTGTCCCCAGGAGGCCATCCAATTTCATCACGCCCTTCGGATAAACAGTTCCTGTCCAAAGGTGTCTCTGTGGATGCTATGGTGGTAGCGGCGACTAAGAAGGCACTGGCGGATCCTTCAGTACCTGTCCATCCTCCTAATAAGGATTCTAGGGCCATGGACAGGTATGGAAAGCGGATGTTTTCTTCAGCGGCCTTTGCTGTGCGTGCTGAATTACCTTTGTCACTTCACCAGGCTTCAACGAGATATTCTCAAGGAACTGGGAGAAGTAGTCCAGGATCCTTCTGCTGCTGGGGCTCAGGAAAGATTGCCTCTCAGCTTGCTATCCTGAATTCTATATCTAACTCCTCCATGCGGCTCATATCTTATGCGGCCGATGGAGCGAGCAGGGCCGCAGGCACAGGTGTTGCTCTTAGACGCCAAGCCTGGATGCGGCTGTGTAATTTTGGACCCCTTTAAGGCCCTTCACCAACACCCCTTTGACGGTTCGGCTTTGTTCGGACCTCAGGTGAAGAATACTTTGACCAGATGTGAGCAGGACGGTAAAACTCTTTCTGCCGTTGGAGTCCAGTTTTCCACTCCTTCTAGACTATATCCCAAGGGTCAGAAGGGGAAGATGTGGTTCCGTAAAGCCCAAGGAGCTACACCGACACACGTGGTCAGTTTACCCCAGAGGCAGAGGGGTAACAATAATAGACGCCCTAGAGGCAGGGGGGGGTCCTCAGAACCAGGGCAACAGGGAGTCTCTTCCTGAGAAGCCCTTTCAGCATCCCTGAGGTGTTGCCCGACTGTCCACCCTTGGAGGCAGTCGGGGAAGAATTCGCTGTACCCAGTAGCCTGGCAATCTCTATCACAAGAGAAGTGGGTACAGTCGATCATATCCGAGGGTTACAAAATCCCTTCAAAGGTTTCAGACCTCTACAATCCCTTCCAGACATCTCACCCGGTCAAAGGGATTTGGCAAGACAGGAAGTTTCAAAACTCCTGGAAAAAGAGCCATCCAAACAGTGCCGCAGACCAAGTAGGATCCGCTTCTACTCAAGATTCTTTTGGTCCCCAAAAGGACGGAGATTGGAGACCAATACTAGACCTAAGCAGACTAAACAAGTCTGTCAGAAAGGCAAGATTCGGATGGTCACGCTGCAATCCATTCTGCCCTTTCTGGGCAAGGACAACTGGATGTGCTCTATAGACCTTCAAGATGCGTACTATCGCATAAAGATTCACAGCTCAGAAGGTTTCTCCGCTCGGCTGGGAGCCAGTCATTACCAATTCAGAGCACTGCCCTTTGGCCTCACTTCAGCCCCAGAGTGTTCACCAAATGCATGGCAGTGGTCACAGCTCATCTGAGACGCCGAGGATTCCAGGTGTTTCCTTATTTGGACGACTGGCTCCTCTCCGCCACCTCCAAGCATCAGCTTCTTCGGTCCAGAGACTACACCCTACAGCTTTGCAAGAGTCTAGGAATTTCGGTAAATTTGAAAAATCCCCTCTGCTGCCTTGCCAATCTATCACCTTTATAGGCAGAGTTAAATACCGTCAAAATGTTAGCCAGGCTAACAGATCAAAGGATTCTGGACATCCAGAAATTTGTTCAGCTTCTGTTACAAAGCAACAAGATCAAAGCCAGGTTTGTCTTGAAAGTTCTAGGCCTAATGGCTGCAGCCATTGTTCTTCTTCCACTGGCTCGCTACATGCCTCCTGCAGTGGATGTTATTCACGCAGTGGTCGTACCACGATCTGCCCATGAGACACGAAATCTTGGTGACACAGTCATGCAGGGCTCATCTACGATGGTGGATATCTTCCCTCTTCTTCATCAGGGCCGACCCTTTGTTCCCCTCCTCCAGTTGCCACAGTCACCACGGATGCCTCTCTGATCGGGTGGGGGCATTATCAGGGCAGGATGGTCCACGGACGTGGCAACCCATAGAATACCACCTGCACATAAATGTCCTGGAGATGAGAGCAGTGCTTTTAACGTTGCAAGCCCTCAACGACTTTCTTCCCACAGGGACTATTGCAGTACAGACGGACAACATGTCCGTGGTCTGGTACATCAACAAACAGGGCGGAACCAGGTCCTATCCCTTATGTCGAAGCTCTCAGACTTTGGCAATGGGCGATCTCTTCTCAGCGGTTTCTGATAGCAACGCACATCCCCGGCAGGTCCAACCTATTGGCGGACAGGCTAAGCAGATCTGTTCTGATGCCTCACGAGTGGTCTCTCAATCAATCTGTAGTGGATCAGATTTTTCTGAAGTGGGGCACCCCTTGTTGCGATCTTTTCGCTACCCCTCAAAACAGCAAGTGCCCAGATTACTTCACACTATTTCCTCTTCCAGGCCAACCCTTGAGAGACTCTCTAACCCAGGATTGGCCTCGGGGACTTCTTTATGCTTTTCCTCCCTTTCCATTGATTCCACAAGTCATTCAGAAAGCCACCGTTTTGAGAGCCAAATTGATCCTCATTGCTCCATATTGGCCTCGACAAATTTGGTTTCCATCTCTACATCATCATCTTCTGGTGCAGCCCTGGCATCTGGACCCAGTTCGGATATTTTGATCCACCAGTCGGGTCAGCAGCACCGGGCCATTCATTCTCTCAACCTCACTGCTTGGTTGCTCCACTTCCCTAGCCAGGCTACCAATGATTTCTGACTCAGTCAGAGACATTTTAGTGTCTTCTTTAAAGTCGTCCACGAGAACTGTTTATGCTAGCAAGTGGCGGCGTTGATTTGGGCAAACGCCAGAAATATTGATCCTTTTACCGCTCCTGTACATTCTGTTTTGGATTTCCTGGCGGAGGTTTTTCATTCGGGATCTTCGTCATCTACAGTCAAAGTACAACTGGCTGCTATTTCCAAGTATCATGTTGGCTTGCATGACAATAACATCATGTCTCATAGGTTATGCAAAGCCTTTTTAAGAGGAGTTTTTCTCCTAAAACCGCCTGTGAAACATCCTCCTCCGCAATGGGATCTAAACTTAATGTTGGCATCCCTAATTCTACCTCCTTCGAACCGTCTGCTACGTGTTCTTTAAAGTTATTGACGTGGAAAACTATATTTTTGCTGGCTGTTACTTCTGCAAGAAGAGTTTCTGAGATTCAGGCCCTCTGTATTCGTTCACCTTATCTGGTTTTTCATAAGGATAGGGTTTCTCAGAACTAACCCTTCCTTTCTTCCCAAGGTTGTATCTCAAACCAATATTAACCAATCTATTGATCTACCAGTTTTCTTTCCTAACTATTCTGACAGAGCTGAACAGAAGCTGCACTTTTTGGATGTTCATCGTCAGCTCAGGTACTACTTGCATAGGACTAAACAAATTAGAAAATCAGACCAATTGTTTGTCTCCTATGCAGAAAACAGGTTAGGTCTTCCAGTTTCTAAAGTGACCTTATCTAGATGGTTGACTTCCACCATTTTGTATGTGTACTCTCTAAGGGGCAAACAACTATCTTCTAAGCCAAAAGCACATTCGACCAGGAGTCTATCCACTTCTGTAGCCTTTCAGGATAGACTTCCCATTGACACTATTTGTGCAGCAGCTACTTGGGCCACGCCTCATACCTTTGTGTCTCATTACAAGTTGGATTTGGCCTCCAGAGATAGGGCCAGTTTTGGTTCCACAGTTCTCAAGAGTCTGTTCCATTGAGCCACCCGGGATACAGGTGCTAGGGACGCTGTCCCATCCAGCAAGAATGAAGGCGAGATTGACAACTTAACATTTAGAAGTTATGTACCTACCATAACGTTCCATGTTAGTTGTCTTCTCTCGCCTTCTTTCTTGCGTCCCTCCCTCCTTCCCCCTGGCCTGGACAGATCTTGGAGAGTTCCTATTGGATTGCTTCCTCTGGAGCATTGTTATGAGGACTTCTTTTAGGAACCATGGTTCCTAATTATGTTAGGATAAGTCTTTAGCAGAGTCAGTTAGCTGCCAAACGAGATCTGAGGTAGTTCCGCCTTGCATCATGGGATATAGGGTTGCCTCGAGCTAAAGCAAGTGCCGAGTCGGAGCCGAGGATCGGCTCCGAACCCATCCAGCAAGAAAGAAGGCGAGAGAAGATAACTAACATGGAACGTTATGGTAGGTACATAACTTCTAATTTTCGGAGTTTCAGACATACCAAGTTGGGCTAAGTACCCCGTTGGGGAGCATTTTTGTTTTTACTTGCCTCAGTTATTTACCGGATGTCAGAAAAAGTGAATAATTGTATTTCTTGTGGGAAGCAGATACCGCATAGGGATTACCACTCGCTTTGTATCCCTTGCTTGGGACGACGTAGTTGGGTGTCGGTTTTGTGCTAGGTTTAATAAGCGCACTATTAAGAGAAGGCTAGATTGCGCTAGGTTAGTTTTTGGCAAACGGTGTAACTATAATATGCCGGCGGATCCTCCGACGCCCGCTTCCACAAAGAAGCGTAAAGACAAATCTGTTAAGCCTAGACAGGATGATTCGTCCATTTCGGACGCCAGTCCTTTAGAGACTGCAGTGGAACAGGTGGATCCGGCTGAAGTTTCTGTTGAGTCTCAGGGGGAAACCTTGATTTTACAGGATGTGGCCTCACAGGAGTCAGGTCAGGCTGAAGGGGCCTCTCAGGTTACTATTCTCCCTTCTTTGCCTAAGGGGGTTAGGCCTTCTGCTACTGTTTCTAGGGCTCCTTCTAAGGGCAGGTCTGTGTTGCCTTCTTCTGGAGTTAGTTCTGGTTCTTCAGGGTCTGTACCTAAGAAGCATATGCTTAAAATGGCAGAAGATTTGATTACTTTAATTAGGGGTTCCATGCCCCCTCCTGATAAGAGGCCCAGGGTAGAGCCAGAGTTGGAAATTTTGGAGCAGGCCTCAGATGATTCTGAGTCTTCTGCTGAAGATATTCAAGATTTTCCTCCTTATTCGGATTCCGATGCAGAGGATTCTACTCCTTCTGTTTCCCCTCCAGGGGATTTTTCATTTTCAGAAACCTTACACTCTATGAGGGAGCATTTTAAGTGGGAAGGACAGGACTACTCAGATTCCAGAAAGAGGCTTACAGAGTTCTTGTTTTTATCACAGCACAGACCCTTGGCTATTCCTCCTGTTTTGGATGTTGTTCAGGATGTTTTTTCGGAGGCCTCATTTAATCCAGATTTTATGCCTCCTGCACCAGTTAAACCGGACAGGTATTATAGGGTACCTGAGGCTCATAAATACCTGTATAAGAGTCCTAGGGCGGACCCAGAAACTATTAGTCAGGGGCCTAAGGGTGTTAGAGCTTCTGTTGTAAAGAATCCGGTTCCTCTAGATAAGGAAGCTAGAGCTTTGGACAGATGGGGTAAGAAGGTGTACACCTCTTCTACTTTAGCAATGAGGGCTTTAAATTGCCAGTTTCATATGTTGAAATATCAGAATTTCCTCCTTTCTCAGCTAAAATCTAAAGTGGATGCTTTGGCAGAGGGCATAGAGTGTAAAGAATTGCAAGATTTGGTGCATGTTTCTGAACAGGTGGGGAAACATTCTTTGCAGTGTGGTTTTGATGCTTTGCAGGCTTCTTCTAGAGTGGCTGCCACTGGTTCAGTTCTTCGTAGGCATGCCTGGCTTAAGGATCAGAATTTATCTGAGCATGTTAAGTCTAGAATTCTGGATGCCCCTTTACAGTCCGAAGTTTTGTTTGGTCCTCCTGTGGAGTATGTTTTGAAGAAAATGGAGGACAAGGCTAAGTCTATGCAGACTGTTAAAGATTTTTTGCAGGTTCAACCTCCTAAGTTTAGTAGAAATTGGCCGCTAAGGGGTGGCGTACGTGCCTTCTTCTGATTCCCAGTCTAGGGGTAGATCTAGGCGTGGTAGGGGCAGAGCTCAGAGTACCTTTAGGCCTAGAACATGGAGTTTGCTTGCTCAATCTGCTGGTGAGGGTAGGGGCCAGTCCTTTCGTAAACAGGCCCAATGACCTGCATTTTCAGCTGCCAGATTCTTCTTGCCTGGCAGCTCCTTTGGGAGGAAAGCTAGCTCTCTTCAAGCAAAATTGGTTTTTAATCACCCAAGACAAATGGGTGATGGACATTATAAACAAAGGTTACAAGTTTTATTTCCATACCTTGCCTCCTTTCAAAGGTATGCCAGACATTCCTCCTCGGCAAAGGATGGAGGCTCACAAACAGATTTCATTACTTCTTCACATGGGAGCCATACAGCCAGTACCTCCTTCAGAAGTGGGTCTAGGGTTTTATTCCCGCCTGTTTCTAGTACCAAAGAAAGGGAACACGTGGAGACCGATTTTGGATTTATCTCCTCAACACTTATTTGGACATTCCAAAGTTCAAAATGTTGACTTTACAACAGCTTTTGCCTCTGCTGGGAAAAGATCACTGGATGGTAACTCTGGATCTCAAAGAGGCTTATCTTCATGTTCCTATCAGGCCCAGTTGCAGGAAGTACCTGCGTTTTCGAGCTGGAAATTTACATTATCAGTTCTCTGCATTGCCCTTTGGCTTATCTACTGCCCAGAGTGTTCACAAAGGTTCTGGCTCCAGTGATAGCCTTTTTCAGGATGGAAGGAATACAAATTTATCCTTATTTGGACGATTGCCTGATTATTGCACAAGACAAGGACGAGCTTCTTCAGCATCTACAGTATGTGATGGTAGTGTTAAGATGCCTAGGGTATTCTGTGAACGAAACAAAGTCCAGTCTAGTACCCTCTCAGGACATGTGCTTTCTGGGTGTGAGACTGAATACAGCTTCCCAGATGGCCTTTTTGACCCCGGACAAACAGAAAAGTCTTTCACTTTATTTCCATCAAATGTCTCTACAGTCCAGGCTGACTGCAAGGTCAGTCCTTCAAGCCTTGGGGTTCATGGCATCTTGTATTCTGGTGCTTCCCAATGCCAAATTGCATATGAGGAAGCTTCAATGGTATCTCAAAATCTATGGACACAACACTGCCAGGATCTAGACACTGTCATTCAGATAATACCTTGCATTCAGAAGGAATTTTTGTGGTGGGCTCAGGAATGTCACCTAAACAAGGGACTCTCTGTGACCCGACCAGAGGCGAGTCACATTCTAACGACGGATGCCTCGGACAAGGCTTGGGGAGCACACCTCAATGGAAAATGGGTGCAAGACACGTGGCCTGCCAGACTTCAACATTTGCATATCAACTTGAAGGAGATGTTAGCAGTACAATTTGCATTGATGGCTTTCAAGGATTTACTTCACCCAGGGCAGGTGTTGATTCTAACGGACAACACTACTGTCAATGTGGTACATCAACAAGCAAGGGGGAACTCATTCTTACCCTCTCTGCAGACAAGCGATGATTTTGTGGGAGACAGCTCTCAGTTACAACCTCAATCTTCAGGCAAGGTTTCTGCCAGGAGCACAGAACTCCTTAGCAGATGTATTGAGCAGGCAAATAGTGGATCCTCACGAGTGGAAATTGGATCCTCAGGTATTTCAAAAGTTGACAGTGTCATGGGGAACTCCAGACATAGATCTGTTCGCTTCTCCACTAAATTACCAGTTGCCAAAGTTTTGCACAAAAAGGTTTCATTCCACAGCTTGGAAGGTGGACGCTCTGTCATTCAGTTGGAACAATCTTCATGTATATGCCTTTCCACCTCTACCTCTTCTACCCAAGGTTCTCTTGAAGGCCAGACAAGACAAGCCATCCATGATCCTGATAGCACCGGATTGGCCTCGACAACACTGGTACCCACTACTGAGGAGTTTGGTGCGAGAGCCTCCATGGCCTCTGCCTTTGATTCCACACCTTTTGTCTCAGGAGGGCAATCACTTTCTCAATGTCAGAATTCAGTCTCTGCATCTGACAGCCTGGCATATTCTGTTTTAGATTCTGGAGGTTCTCAGCTTCCACAACAAGTTTTGCATGTTATTTTGGAGGCCAGGAGGCCTAGTACAAGGAAAGTTTATGCTGATAAATGGGGGAGATTTTTTATTTGGAGCAAAGGGAAGGACTTTGATGTTTCCAAGCCTAATTTGAGTGCTTCCTTACAATATCTTACTGAGTTATTAGACAAAGGTTTGTCCTTCTCCTCCATAAAGGTTCATGCTGCAGCCATTTCGGCTAATTATGACTGTGGCCCTCCTTTATTCTCTCATCCTTTGTTTAAGCAGTTTCTCAGAGGGGCAAAGAACATAAGACCCCCACGTAGAGCTCCTACTCCTGCTTGGGATCTCAATTTTGTGTTGGAAAAGCTTACTCTACAACCTTTTGAGCCTGCAGCTACTGCCGAGTTAAAGTATTTGTCATGGAAAACTGCTTTTTTGTTGGCCATTACTTCTGCAATAAGGGTTTCTGAATTACAGGCCCTTTTGGCAGTGGAGCCTTTCTTGATTTTTCATAAGGATAGGGTATCTTTGCGTACTAATCCTTCCTTTATGCCTAAAGTGGTTTCTAGTGTAGCCTTAAACCAAACTATTCATTTGCCTACTTTTTATGCAAATCCTCAAAATAAAGGGGAGAAGATTTTGCATACTTTGGATATTCACAGGCAGTTGCGTTATTTGAGCAGAACTAAGGGGTTCAGACAGTCTCAGCAGTTTGTTTCTTTTGCTTTGGGTTCACAGGGTAGACCTGTTTCAAAACAAACTATTTCTAAATGGATTGGGTTTTGTATTTCTTTTTGTTATTCCCATCATGGTAAGGAGATTCCGACTGGAATCAGACCTCATTCCACTAGAGCTACTGCAACTTCTACTGCCTTTCTGAGGGGGGTAGCTACAAAGGATATTTTGGAAGCAGCCACTTGGAGTTCAGTACATACTTTTTCTAAACATTACCACCTTCCTCTTTATTCTAAGTCTAGGGCTGGATTTGCCACTGCAATACTGCAGGGCATTTTAGCAGCCCCTAATGCTTTATAATTTTTCCAACCTCCCTTTCCCGTTGCTTTGGGATTCTACCCATAAGTAAGGACTGCAGCAATGTGAGATGAAGAACATAGTACAGTTTTGTACCTACCATAAATGTAGATGTTCAAGATCCACATTGCTGCAGTCCAATTTTCCTCCCTCCTTCCCTCTGTAGCTTAGCATGGTTATATGGTTTGGGTGATGGCTGTAGTTGGGCATATCTTTTGGGAAGGTACTCTGTTTTTTGGCTGTGGCCTTTCTTTTAGGGCCTTCTGACATCTGGGGCAAGAAAAGACTGAGGATATGACGTCGGTCATGCGCTTTTATACCCTGACGCTCTGATGTCAGGGCTGTGCGCCCATGACCGACGTCAGCTTAATACTTTGGTATTCAGGCTGACCGAGGACAGCGGACTACCCATATGTAAGGACTGCAGCAATGTGGATCTTCGAACATCTACATTTATGGTAGGTACAAAACTGTACTTTATTCCTCCTATTTTGGATATTGTGGATGATGCCTTTTCTCAGGCTAAATTAACTCCTGACCTTACTCCAGCCCCTGCAAAGCATGAAAGATATTAGAGTCCCTGACTCCCACCAGTTTCTTTATAAAAATCCTACTGCTGATATCCAGAAACCATTTATCAGGGTCCTAAGGGTGTTAAGGCCACCTCTGCTAAGAACCATCTTCCGTCAGATAAGGATTCTAGAGCTTTGGAGAGATGGGGCAAAAAAGTGTACACTTCTGCTACTTTATCCATTAGGGCTTTAAATTGTCAATTCCGTGTGCTAAAATAGCAATTACTTCTGTTATGAAACAAAAGCTAGGTACCATTTCTGCATGTGCAGATAATAAGGAATTACACGATTTGATGCATGCTACTGAGCAGGTGAGGAAACATACCTTACACTGTGGTTTTGTTGCTTTGGAGGCCTCATGCAAGGCGGCTGCCACTGGCACGGTCATTAGAAGGCATGCCTGGTTAAAGGAACAAAATTTGCCTGATCAAGTGAAAGCAAAGTTACTTGGATGCTCCTGTTCAACATAATGATGTTCTTCATTCCACATTGCTGCAGTCCTAACTATTGGGTAGTCCGCTGTCCAGTCGGCCCGAATACCAAAGTATATGGCTGACGTCGGTCAGGGCGCATTAGACTGACGTCAGTACGCCAGGGTACTAATGCGCATGACCGACGTCATATCCTCAGTCTTTTTTGCCGCATGGTCCGATGCAGAAGCAGTTTTGCGAGTGCAGGTTGGCGTTCTGAAATTTTCTGAAGTCGGAGTTTCAGACCGAATCAAAGTTGGCTAAGTACCCCGTTGGGGAACATTTTGGTTTTTTCTTGCCTCAGTATTTAACCGGATGTCAGAAAAAGTGAATAACTGTATTTCTTGTGGGAAACAGATACCTCATAGGGATTACCATACCTTGTGTATACCTTGTTTAGGGCCTGAGCACGACGTTATTGGATGCCGCTCTTGTGCTAGATTTAACAAACGCACTATTAAGAGACGGTTAGACTGTGCCAGGTTAGTGTTTGGGAAGCGTTGTAATTATAAAATGCCGCCGGATGCTCCGGCGCTTCGTCCAAAAAGCGCAAGGACAAAACAGTGAAGCCTAGGGTTGTTGAACCGGCAGTCCCAGACGTCGGTTCTTTAGAAGGCTCGGTGGAGCCAGAGGTTTTGCCAGGAGTTTCTTTGGAGTCTCAGGCAGAGACTTTACTGTTACAGGATGTGCCTTCTCAGGAGGTAGGCCAGGCTGAGGGGGCTTCTCAGGTAACTGTTCTTCCCTCTCTTCCCAAGGTAGTTAGAGCCTCTCCTTCTGTTTCCAAAACTTCCTTGAGAGGTAGGCCAAGTTTAGCTTCAGTGGGGGCTTCTCCTAGCACTTCAGGTTCTGTGCCTAAGAAACATATGCTTAAAATGGCAGAAGATTTGATTACTCTGATTAGAGGTTCTATGCCCCCTCCTGATAAGAGGCCTAGGGTGGAACCTGAGTTTGAGAGTTTTGAACAGTGTTCAGAGGCTTCTGAGTCTTCTGCGGAAGACTTGCAGGAGTATCCTCCTTATTCTGATTCTGATGTGGATGATTCCACTCCTACAGCTTCTCCTCCTGAGGATTTCTCATTTTCAGAGACTCTGCATTCCATGAGGGAGCACTTTAAATGGGAAGGCCAAGATTACTCTGATTCTAGGAAAAGGCTTAGGAAATTCTTGTTTTTACCCCAGCATAGGCCCTTAGCTATCCCTCCTGTGTTGAATGTGGTAGAAGATGTTTTTGCAGAGGCTTCCCTGAACCCTGATTCCTTGCCTCCTGCTCCTGTTAAACCTGTAGGGACTATAGGGTGCCTGAAGCTCATAAGTATCTTTTTAAGAGTCCTAGGGCAGACCCGGAGACTGTTTCTCAAGGACCTAAAGGTGTTAAGGCCTCTGTTGTTAAAAATCCTATTCCCACTGATAGAGGCAAGGGCTTTGGATAGATGGGGAAAGAAAGTGTATACTTCTTCCACTTTGGCCATGAGGGCGTTGAATTGTCAGTTTCACATGCTAAAATATCGAAATTATCTCCTTTCACAATTGAAATCTAAGGTGGATGCTTTGGCGGAAGGTATTGAGTGTAAAGAGTTGCTGGATTTAGTTCATGTGTCTGAACAAGTGGGTAAGCATTCTTTGCAATGTGGTTTTGATGCTGTACAGGCCTCCTCGAGGGTGGCTGCCACTAGTTCTGTTCTTCGCAGGCATGCCTGGTTGAGGGATCAGAATTTAGCTGAGCATGTTAAGACAAGGATTTTGGATGCTCCTTTACAGTCTGATGTGTTGTTTGGTTCGCCTGTGGAAGCAGTTTTAAAGAAAATGGAGGACAAAGCTAAGTCTATGCAAACTGTTAAAGATTTTTGCAGGTGCAGCCACCAAGTTTAGTAGAAATTGGCCTGCTAAGGGGTGGACATATCCTGCTTATGATTCCCAGTCTAGGGGTAGGTCTAGACGTGGTAGGGGCAGAGCTCAAGGTTCTTTTAGGCCTAGAACAGGGAGTTCACCTGCTCAGACTTCTGGTGAGGGCAGGGGTCAGTCCTTTCGTAAACAGACCCAATGACCTGCCTTTTCAGCTGCCAGTAGATTCTCGTCTGGCAGCTCCTTTGGGAGGAAGACTGTCTCTTCAAAGAAAATTGGGATTTAATTACTCAAGACAGATGGGTGTTGGATATCATTCACCACGGTTACAGGTTTTATTTCCATACATTGCCCCCTTTCAAAGGCATGCCAGACGTTCCTCCTCCACAAAGAAAAGAGGCTCACAAGCAAATTTCTCAGTTGCTCCAGATAGGGGCCATTCAGCCAGTCCCTGTATCAGAAAGGGGCCTAGGATTTTATTCTCGCCTGTTCCTAGTACCAAAGAAGGGGAACACGTGGAGACCAATTTTGGATTTATCTATCCTCAACACTTATCTGGACATTCCCAAGTTCAAGATGTTGACGTTACAACAGCTTTTACCTCTGCTGGGCAAAGATCACTGGATGGTAACTTTAGATCTCAAGGAAGCTTACCTTCATGTGCCTATACGGCTAAGTTGCAGGAAGTATCTGCGGTTTCCAGCTGGAAATTCTCATTATCAGTTCTCTGCATTGCCCTTTGGCTTATCTACTGCCCAGAGTATTCACAAAGGTTCTGGCTCCAGTGATAGCTTACTTCAGGCTAAAAGGAATTCAAATCTATCCTTACTTGGACGACTGCCTGATTCTGGCTCAAGAAAAGGAAGACCTTCTACAGCATCTGGAATATGTTATAGCAGTGCTAAGATGCCTAGGGTATTCTGTGAACGAAATAAAGTCCAGTCTAGTACCCTCTCAAGACATGTGCTTTCTGGGTGTGAGACTGAATACAGCAGCCCAGATGGCCTTTTTAACCCCGGACAAACAAAAGAGTCTATCACTTTACTTCCATCAACTATCTCATCAGTCCGTGCTGACTGCAAGGACAGTCCTTCAAGCATTAGGGTTCATGGCATCTTGTATTCTGGTGCTTCCCAATGCCAAACTGCATATGAGGAAGCTACAATGGTATCTCAAAATGTATGGACACAGCACTGCCAGGATTTGGACACTGTCATTCAAATAATACCTTGCCTTCAAAAGAATTTTTGTGGTGGGCTCAGGAATGTCACCTAAACAAGGGACTCTCTGTGACCCGGCCAGAGGCGAGTCAGATTTTAACGACAGATGCCTCGGACATTGCTTGGGGAGCTCATCTAAATGGAAAGTGGATACAAGACAAGTGGCCTGCCAGACTACAGCATCTACATATCAACATGAAGGAGATGTTAGCAGTCCAGTTTGCATTAATGGCTTTCAAGGAGTTACTTCTTCCAGGGCAGGTGTTGATTCTAACAGACAACACAACTGTCATGTGGTACATCAACAAGCAAGGGGAACACATTCTTATCCTCTATGCAGGCAAGCAATGATTTTATGGGAGACTGCGCTAAGCTTGCAACTAACTCTTCAGGCAAGGTTTCTGCCGAGCACAGAACTCCTTAGCAGATGTGTTAAGCAGACAAATCATGGATCCCCACGAGTGGAAACTGGATCTTCATGTATTTCAGAAATTGACAGTGTCATGGGGAACTCCAGACATAGATCTGTTCGCTTCTCCACTAAACCACCAGCTGCCAAAGTTTTGCACAAAGGGTTTCATCACACAGCTTGTAAAGTGGATGCTCTGTCTTTCAGTTGGAAAAATCTTCATGTGTATGCCTTTCCACCTCTGCCTCTTCTTCCAAAGGTGCTATTAAAGTCAGACAAGACAAGCCAAGGATGATTTTGATAGCTCCAGATTGGCCTCGGCAACACTGGTACCCACTACTAAGGAGTCTGGTAAGGAAGCCTCCATGGCCTTTACCTTTGATTCCACATCTGTTATCTCAGAAGGACGGTCATCTGCTCAATGTCAAGCTTCACTCTCTTCATCTAACAGCCTGGCATATTCTGTGTTGAAACACAGCAGGTCTCAACTTCCTCAACAAGTTTTAAATGTGATTATGGAAGCTAGAAGACCTAGTACGAGGAAAGTGTACGCAGAATAATGGAAGAGATTTTTATTTTGGAGTACAGCAAAGAATTTGGAGATTTCTGAGCCTAATTTGAGTGTGGCTCTTCAATATCTTACTGAGTTATTGGACAAAGGTTTGTCCTTCTCTTCCATTAAGATTCATGCTGCAGCAATTTCAGCTCACTATGATTGTGACCCACCATTGTTTTCGCATCCTTTGTTCAAGCAGTTTCTTAGAGGGGCAAAGAATATAAGACCCCCACGTAGAGCTCCTACTCCTGCTTGGGATCTCAATTTTGTGTTGGAAAAACTTACTCTACAACCTTTTGAGCCTGCGGCTACTGCTGAATTGAAATACTTGTCATGGAAGACTGCTTTTCTGTTGGCTATTACTTCTGCAAGAAGGGTGTCTGAGTTGCAGGCCCTTATGGCAGTAGAGCCCTTTTTGATTTTCCATAAGGATAGGGTATCATTACGTACTAATCCTTCCTTTATGCCTAAGGTGGTTTCTAGTGTGGCTTTAAACCAAACTATTCATTTGCCTACTTTTTATGCAGACCCCCAAAATAAAGGGGAAAAGATTTTGCACACTTTAGATGTACACAGGCAATTGCGTTATTATTTAAGCAGGACTAAGGATTTTAGGCAGTCTCAGCAGTTGTTTGTTTCTTTTGCTCTGACTTCGCATGGCAAGCCTGTGTCAAAACAAACTATTTCTAGGTGGATTGGGTTTTGCATTGCATTTTGTTATTCCCATCATGGCAAGGAGATTCCAGCTGGGATTAGGCCTCATTCCACTAGGGCTACTGCCACTTCAACAGCATTTCTAAGGGGGGTGGCAACTAAGGATATTTTGGAGGCAGCTACTTGGAGTTCAGTGCATACTTTCTCTAAGCATTATCACCTTCCTCTCTACTCTAAGTCTAGGGCTGGTTTTGCCACAGCTATTTTGCAAGGCATGTTGTCAGCTCCTGCTTCTTTATGATTTGCCAGCCTCCCTTACCTCTGCTTTGGGATTCTACCCAATAGTTAGGACTGCAGCAATGTGGAATGAAGAACATAGTACAGTTTTGTACCTACCATAAATGTAGATGTTCGAGGATCCACATTGCTGCAGTCCAATTTACCCTCCCTCCTTTCCCTCTGTGTTTAGGGGTGGTTGTGTAGGTGAGGTTATATGCTGATACTTTTGTATATTTTGTACATATTTTTGGTGCAGGTATATTGGGCCTTGTCTTTTTAGGGTCTTCTGACATCTGGGGCAAGAAAAGACTGAGGATATGACGTCGGTCATGCGCATTAGTACCCTGACGTACTGACGTCAGTCTAATGCGCCCTGACCGACGTCAGCCATATACTTTGGTATTCGGGCCGACTGGACAGCGGACTACCCAATAGTTAGGACTGCAGCAATGTGGATCCTCGAACATCTACATTTATGGTAGGTACAAAACTGTACTTTTTGTTTGGGTCTAAGGCTGAAGAGGTGATAAATGGAGGATAAGGCAAAATCCATGCAAACAGTTAAGGATTTCTTACAAGTTCAGCCCCCAAGATTTAGCAGAAATTGGCAAACTAAAAATTGGTCCTTTCCCAGCTCGGACAGGCCTCAGAGGGGTAGATATAGGCGTCCCAGAGGGAGGGCCCAAGCACAGACCTCTTGTAGACCTAGACAGTGGAGTGCTTCCACCCCCAAGGGTGGAGAGGACAGCCCTCAATCTTATAGGAAACAGGCTCAATGACTCCCCCTGCATGGCTCCAGGAACCTCTCTCCTGGAAGCCCCTCTAGGAGGAAAACTCTTTTTCACCGAAATTGGACTTGCATAACCCAAGACAAGTGGGTTCTGGATGTAGTTTCAAGAGGTTACAAATTCCACTTTCATACCTTGCCAAGACCAAACAGATGGCCAGACCTACCAAAACACCAGTGGGCAGAAGCATTAAACCAGTTGGGATCCCTCATGGCTATGAGGGCCATAGAACTGGTTCCACAATCGGAGACTGGGCAAGGCTTTTACTCAAGACTCTTTCTAGTTCCCAGAAAACAAAATTCTTGGAGACCCATCCTGGATCTTTCAGTCTTAAATACTTTCCTGGAGATACCAAAGTTCAAGATACTTACTCTGCAGAAACTCCTGCCAATGTTGAGCAAAAATGCATGGATGGTGACATAGGAATGTGTAGGTAAGCCTCCTTTAAATCCAATCAGACAGGAGTGCAGAAGATGCCTCTGGTTCAAGGCAGGCTCGACACATTACCAATTCTCTGCGCTGCCCTTTGGCTTGTCTACTGCACCCAGGGTCTTCAAGTGCCTGGCACCAGTAGTAGCTTACTGCAGACTCAAGGTAATTCAAATTTACCCTTATCTGGACTGCCTTATTCAAGCAGACAGCAAGGACGTCTTACTCCAGCACCTGGAATTTGTTCAAAATCTACTCAAGTACCTGGGATTCACTGTGAACATAGATTTGACACCCACACAACAGATAACTTTCTTGGGTGCTCTTTTAAACACAACAACCCAGATGGCATTCCTGACATCCAAAAAACAACTTCAGCTGGCTTCAACTTTCAAAACCCTGGCGTTAATGTCTCCGCTAACTGCAAGGAAATTCCTGCAGGCTTTGGGTTACATGGCCTCCTGCATCCTTCTCATTCTGTATGCAAGACTGCATATGAGAAAGATACAATGGTACCTAAAAAGCGTATGGTCTCAGCATTGTCACAGTCTAGACACACAGATTGCTGTCTTGCCTTGCCTGCAAAAATTCCATTGGTGGGCCATGGCATGTCTTCAAAACAAAGGGAAAGCCTTCAGTCTGCCTCCAGCCTACCAAATGTTAACCACGGACACCTCGGATTACGCATGGGGAGCCCACTTGCAGGGGAAAGGCCTGCAAGGTTTTTGGACAGAGGATCAGAAGCACCTACATATCAATTTAAAAGAGATGTTAGCTGTGCAGAATGCCCTCTTGGCTTTCGGGGATCTTTTGCAGCCAGGGCAACTACTGATATGGACAGACAACACCACAGTTATGTGGTACATAAACAAGCAAGGGGGTTCACACTCTTACACTCTTTGCAGACTAGCCATGACTCTATGGAACAAAGCACTAGCTTGCAAAGTGGACCTACAAGCTCAGTTCTTGCCAGGGAAGCTAAATACTCTGGCAGACAGCCTGAGCAGGAACCTGTCAGACCCACACGAGTGGATGCTAGACACCCAAATATTCAAGATGATTACAGAAGCCTGGGGCTGCCCAGACATAGATCTATTTGCATCTCACCTCAACTACCAGTTAGACTTTTTGCACAAGGACATATCACAAGCTAGCATGGAAAGTGGATGCTCTCATTCAGTTGGAGGATCCTCTCGATGTATGCCTTTCCTCCTCTACCTCTTCTTCCACGGGTGTTATTAAAGATAAAACAGGACAAACCCAAGATGATTTTACTTGCCCCAAATTGGCCTCGACAATTTTGGTACTCAACAGTGATGAATCTATCCCAGGAGCCTCCTTGGATTCTACCTCAGATTCCAAATCTTTTGTCCCAACACCAAGGCCAGGTTCTGCACTCATATCAAAACTTCTCAGCCTGGCGTATTCAGGGTCTATGATTAGTCCTACCTATTCCAAACAGGTCATGGATGTTATCTTAGAAGCCAGATGGCCTAGCACTAGAAAATCTTATGAATGTAAATGGAAGAGATTTTTGCACCTGGATGCATGCTCAGGATTCAGATCCTCTCATTCCTAATATTCCATTGATTTTACATTACCTGACAGACATGTTACATAACGGTTTATCCTTTTCCTCCATTAAAATGCATGCCTCAGCTATCTCTGCACATTACAATACAGATCCTCCAATTTTTTCGCATCCACTTCTGAAGCAATATCTCAGAGGAGCAAATAATTTAAGGCCCCCTAGGTCACCCGCCCATACCTGCCTGGGACCTCAACTATGTTTGGAAAAACTTACTCTGCCTCCTTTTGAGCCTGCTGCCACATCTGATATAAAGTATTTATCATGGAAGACCGCTATCCTACTGGCTTTGACTTTAGCCAGGAGAGTCTCTGAGTTACAAGCACTCATGGCTGTGGAACCTTACATTATTTTCCATCAAGACAGGGTTTCTTTAAGGACTAACCCTACTTTCATGCCTAAAGTGGTTTCTAAGGTGGCTTTAAACCAAACTATTCACCTGCCAACTTTTTTCCCCAATCCACAAAATAAGGGGGAGAGGATCTTGAATTCTTTGGACGTGCACAGGCAGCTTCGTTTTTACCTGGACAGAACCAAGGATATCAGAAAAACAGAACTGTTTATTTCTTATGCAGCAAATTCCCAAGGCAAGGCTGTTTCAAAACAGACCATTTCTAAATGGATTGCTCATGGAATCAGATTTTGTTACTCTCATCATGGAAAGCAAATCCCAGGAAAAATCAGGACTCACTCCACCAGAGCTGCTGCTACTTCTGCTTTTCTCAGGGGAGTACCTACCAAAGATATTTTGGAAGTGGTGACTTGGAGTTCAGTGCATACTTTCTCTAAGCACTATAATCTACCTCTTTATTCTAAGTCCAGCGCAGGCTTTGCTTCTGCAGTCTTGCAAGACCTTCTAGCCGCCCCCTTCTACTCAGTAACCTCCACCCTTTATCTCTGCTTTGGGATTCAACCCTACAGTGATGACTGCAACAGTGAAACACTATGAACATAGTACAGTTGTGTACACTTACCGTAAATGTAGATGTTAGTGTCTTCACTGTTGCAGTTTGGGTTACCCACCCCCCCTGTCCCCTCTTATTCTTTCATTAGTGTGGATGTCCTTCAAGAATGCAACCGCAGTCATAACATGTGGGTTGTCCTGCCTCAGGCAGCCCTCGGTCGGCCGGATTCCAAAGTCTGGGTCCGACGTCGGCTGATGTCGCATTTCTCTCCGACGTCAGAGCGGCTGGAGTACATAAGCATCAGCCGACGCCATTTTCTTCAGTCTTTCTTGCCGCGCGGTGCCCGAAGCAGAAGCAGTTCGCAAGTGCCGGTCGGTCAGCTCCTGTATTCTATGATACCGAAGTCATCAAAAAGCTAAGTACCCCGTTGGGACCTTTTCTTGCCTCAGCCGATGTCAGACATTACTGAAAAAGTTAACAATTGTCTTTCTTGTGGTAAACAAATACCTCATAAGGATTTCCACTCTTACTGTCTCCCTTGCCTGGGCCCAGACCACGACGTCTCGGCCTGTGTAGCCTGTGCTCGCTTCAACAAGCGCACTCTCAGGCGCCGGGCGGAGTTCGCTGAAGACTTTTTCGGCGATAATTTTGCTTACACCATGCCGTCGGATCTCCCGACATCGCAAACTCCCAAAAAGCGAAAAGACCGGGACCGACATCCTCGGCCCGCGTCTACTACCGACTCCACGCCAAAACCTAGCGTGAGTGCTCCGGTTCCCTCTGAGACGGTCTCTCCACCGCTCCGAACCGAAGACACCGCATTACCGACGACTCCGATTCCAGACATTACTCCAACGCCAGTTATAGATTTTCCTCCGGAAACCGAAACCGGGGAAATGCCCAAGACCATTGCAGTAGACAAGGTCACTCCTGCACGTGGAGCTGCCAGGCCCCCTATGGCCATGTCTATTAAGGCCTACACTAGGGCTAAGGCAGCCAGCAAAACAAAGCATATTACTTCTAAATCCTTATCTCAGCCGACTCCAGAGACACAAATTATGTCCATGGCTGCTGATTTAATTTCCATGATTAGAGGTTCACAGGCCCATCCTGAGAGAGGATCCCAGCCCCCTCCTGATAAAGGCCCGGGTTGAACCCTCTGACCCTACTCCTTCAGATGAAGATTCTGAGGGCTCTGTCCACTCTGATAGCCAGGAAGAGCTCTTTCAGACCTATGAGGACTCGGATGCAGAAGATTCCATCCCCTCGGCCTCCCCTCCTGAGGATATTTCTTTTGGGGAAGTTCTGCACACCATGAGGGAACATTTCAAGTGGCAAGGCCAGGAATATTCTGATTCTAGGAAACGCCTTAGGACTTTCCTTAAGAAGCCTCAGCACAGGCCCTTAGCTATTCCTCCTGTACTTGATGTTCTGGATGATTTGTATTTTGACTCTAGTGCTACCCCTGGTTCTCTTCCTCCTGCTCCAGCCAAGCCAGACAGGTATTACAGGGTCCCAGAAACTCATTCCCATTTATTCAGGGCCCATACTGCTGATTTGGAATCTATTTCACAGGGGCCTGAAGGAGTTTCAGCCTCCACCTCGAAAAATCCTCTGCCCTCCAACAGGGAAGCTAGGTCATTAGAGAGATGTGGCAAAAAGGTTTACACATCCACTACCTTATCAATGAGAGCTTTAAATTGCCTTTTTCATATGTTACAATATCAGGATTATCCGTTAGAAGATTTACAAAAAACTTTAGCCTCTCCTGATCCTTTAGACAGGAAGACTTTGCAGGAAGCTGTACATAACACTCAGCAAGTAAGCAATCACTTCCTGCAGTGTGGATATGATGCACTGGAAGCTTCATGTAGGGCAGCTATGACAGGGGCAGTCATTCGTAGACATGCTTGGTTAATAGGTCAACCTCTACCAGATCATGTAAAAGCAAAACTTCTGGATGCACCTTTGGAAAAGAACAAACTTTTTGGTGCAAATGCTAAGGATGTGTTAAAGACCATCGAAGAAAAAGCAAAATCAGTTCAGACAGTGAAAGATTTCCTCCAGGTTCAACCCCCCAGATTCAGTAGGAATTGGCCTTCAAAAAACTGGTCCTTTCCTAATCCAGAAAAGTTTCAAAGGGGTAAGAACAGACGTGGCAGAGGAAGAGGCCAATACAGAGGCCCTTACAGGGGACGACAATGGCAGCCAGGAAACCAAAGAAGTGACGCAGGGGTTTCACCTGCCCCACAACCACAATCTCAATGACTTTCCTCTACTACCGCCTACCAGGGAACAACTAGAAGCTCTCTTGGGCGGGAAGTTATCTCTGTTTACAGAAAACTGGCACAGACTGACAAAGGACAAATGGATTTTGGACATTATAGACCGAGGGTACAGGTTTCATTTTCATACCTTACCAAGAAAACAAGGCATGCCAAACCTACCACAAAATCAGAGGGCAGAGGCTATCAAGCAAATCACTCTGCTGACTCGGATGAAGGCAATAGAAAGAGTTCCACAACAAAAATAGGACCAGGGGTTTTACTCAAGACTGTTCCTTGTTCCAAGAAAAGAATCTCAATGGAGACCAATACTGGACTTGTCCGCATTAAACACCTTTCTCTTAGTACCAAAGTTCAAAATGCTGATTCTACAGCAACACCTTCCCATGCTGGGCAAGGGGTCGTGGCTGATTACTCTGGACCTCAAGGAGGCATACCTGCATGTCCCTATCAGACACAGCTGCAGAAGATACCTCAGATTTCTTGCAGGGCCAGAGCACTATCAATTCTCAGCATTGCCATTTGGCTTATCTACTGCGCCCAGAGTATTTACAAAATGACTGGCTTCAGTAATTGCTCATTGCAGGCTCCAGGGGATACAAATTTACCCGTACCTGGACGACTGCCTCATACAAGCGGACGACAAATTGATGTTGACAAAAAATCTGGATTGTCATACGATTACTTCAAGCTCTGGGATACACAGTCAACTTCCAAAAGTCAAGACTGCAGCCATCCCAGCAAATAATCTTCTTAGGAGCCAAACTAGACACAGCCTCTCAGATGGCTTACCTGACAGAAGACAAGCAAGAGAAGTTAACTCATCATTTCAAAGGTTTAGCAAAACTCACCCAGATGACTGCAAGGAGATTCCTACAGGCCCTGGGTTACATGGCATCCTGCATTTCTCCTGGTTCCATTAGCAAGACTACACATGAGAAAGCTTCAATGGTACCTAAAAAGCATTTGGTCTCAACACAGCAACAACTTGGAGACAATCATACCACTCATTCCATGCCTACAAAAGGAATTCCTATGGTGGGCCTCGGTGAGCCAAACAAACACAGGTATGTCATTCAAAAAAACACAGATAACACAGACCATGATTACAGACGCCTCAGACCTTGGATGGGGGGCGCACATGGAAGGCAGGTGTATACAAGGACAATGGTCTCCAAAGGAAACACATCTGCATATAAACCAAAAGGAAATGCTGGCAGTAATGCATGCCATCGAGGTCTTTCAACACCAACTCCAGCAAGGCCATTTACTGATATGGACAAGACAACACCACTGTGATGTGGTACATAAACCAGCAAGGGGGCACCCACTCTTACCCCCTTTGCAGACTGACAATGCAGCTTTGGGAGAAATCACTGAGCCTAAACATCCAGTTACAATCCCAGTTTGTTCCAGGAAAAGACAATGTGTTGGCGGACAGCCTAAGCAGGAATTTCACAGATCCACACGAGTGGAGGTTACATCTGAAGGCCTTCAGACAACTCACTTCGACATGGGGCAAGCCAGAAGTGGACCTATTTGCCTCTCACCTCAACCATCTTCTACCAAAATTCTGCACAAGGACATACCATCCAAAAGCTTGGAAAATAGATGCCCTCTCATTCAACTGGAACTCCCTAGCAATCTATGCATTCCCACCTCTGCCTCTGATGACCTCAGTATTACTAAAGATCAAAGCAGAGAAACCCAAGGGAATCATAATAGCTCCGGACTGGCCAAGACAACACTGGTACCCACTACTACGGAGCATATGTCACACCAGGAGGTGGGCCCTTCCCCAGTGGCCTCTACTTTTGACAACACAGTTTCGAAACACTGCATCCAAATCTTCAGACACTGCAGCTAACAGCCTGGGATATCCCATAAATAAATTCAGCTTATCTCTCTCCAAGGAAGTTCAGAGGATACTAACAGAGGCTCGAAGACCATCCACCAGAAAGGTTTACTTAGCAAGATGGAAAAGATTCAGCAATTGGAATACCAGCAAGGGACATGATGCATCATTGCTGAACATCCCACTCATCTTGGAATATTTGGCAGATATGTTAAATAATGGCCTCTCATATTCTTCCATAAAGATACATGCATCTGCTATTTCAGCTAGATACAACACTGATCCTCCTGTTTTTTTTCTCACCCTTTACTAAGGCAATTCCTTAGGGGAATCAAGAACATTAAGCCACCAAGAAAGGCCCCAGTGCCAGCCTGGGACCTCAATTTTGTCCTAGAAAAACTGACTCTACCTCCATTTGAGCCAGCAGCTTCAGTTGACCTGCAATTTCTCTCATGGAAGACAGCTTTCCTATTGGCAATTACCTCAGCAAGAAGAGTTTCGGAGTTACAGGCCCTAATGGCAATACCACCCTTTATTATTTTTCACAAAGACAGGGTTTCATTAAGGACCAACCCTACCTTTATGCCAAAGGTGGTATCTAGGGTTTCTTTAAATCAAGCCATTCATCTGCCTGCCTTCTTCCCCAATCCTGAGAATAGGGGGGAAAGACTGTTGCATACCTTGGACATTCACAGACAACTTCGATACTACCTGGACAGAACCAAGGCCAGTAGGAAGTCTGAACAACTTTTTGTAGCTTACGCCCCTGCAGTCCAAGGAAAAGCAATTTCAAAACAAACTATTTCTAAATGGATTGGACATTGCATCAGATTCTGTTACTCCTTTCATGGAAAGACTGTTCCAGCCAATGTCAGACCACATTCCACTAGAGCTACAGCCGCCTCTACAGCATTCTTAAGAGGGGTGCCTACCAAGGACATTCTAGAAGCTGCTACATGGAGCTCCGTGCATACATTCTCCAAACACTACAATCTCCCTCTATACTCCAGATCCAGAGCAGGCTTTGCTTCGGCAGTCCTGCAGGGTTTGATTGCCACACCATCTTTTCCCTAGAGCATTCCTCCTCCCCCAGCTAAGCTATGGTATTCTACCCACATGTTATGACTGCAGTTGCATTCTTGAAGGACATAGTACAGTTTTGTACCTACCATAAATGTAGATGTCCGATAGACATGCAACTGCAGTCGGATTTTCCCTCCCTCCATACCCCTCTATGCCTAGGGTCCACTACTATCCATGTTTCTCTTAGCTGGGGATATCTGTTATGGTGTATTTGTTTTATTGCTCATTTATAGTTTGGAATCCTGTTTTTTGTCTTCTAATTTGATTACAGCCTTCCTTGGAGGGCACCTGGCATCTGGGGCAAGAAACACTGAAGAAAATGGCGTTGGCTGATGCTTATGTACTCCAGCCGCTCTGACGGAGAGAAATGCGACATCAGCCGACGTCGGACCCAGACTTTGGAATCCGGCCGACCGAGGGCTGCCTGAGGCAGGACAAACCCACATGTTATGACTGCAGTTGCATGTCTATCGGACATCTACATTTATGGTAGGTACAAAACTGTACTTTCCCTGCTTCACTCTTCTTCTGAGGTGTATTTGCTATAGGGTATGGGGTTTGTTGTACCTTACTTTTAGCCTTTACTTTTGGGCACCTAATATCTGGGGCAAGAAAAACTGGAGAACATGGCGTCGGCTGGGAGCTTTGTACCCCTGGCATTCTGACGTCAGGGAGGATGACTGAACAGCCGACGCCGGACCCAGACTTTGGCATTCTGGCCGACCGAGGGCTGCCTGCCGGCAGGAAGAACCCTACAGTGATGACTGCAACAGTGAAGACACTGTAACATCTACATTTATGGTAAGTGTACACAACTGTACTTTTCTGGCATTACATAGTTGATTACAATCACATTGTTCACAGACACAGAGGATAGTGAATATATGAACAGCTGTATGTATATGCATATATATATATATATATATATTTATATATATATATTTTTATGTATATATTTGTTGAGAAACTGAGAACTGTTGTAAAATTTATCATTAAATATGAACCCGCGGTAGTGGTGCTGCGGTAGCGTTGTCGCCTCACAGCAAGACGTTGTCCTGTTTGATTCTCAGCTAGAGTGTCTTGTGTGTGGAGGCATGCGTGAATGGGGCATGCCTTCGTTGAAGGTTGTGCATCAGGGCTGGTAACTCTGCACGTAAAAATCCACTACCAAACATTAGCGGACCGGAGTTCCGCTGTGGCGACCCCTAACCGGGATAAGCCAAAAGACACAACAACATTTGAGTCAGATTTCCACATCTAATGTATAGAGAAATAATGTGAACACATACAGATAAGTAAAGGGGAGAGAATGATGGAGGGGAATGAGAAGGGGGAGGGAGAAAACTGAATAGATGTCCTTCAAGGATGCATCTGCAGTCCTAACATATGGGTTGTCCTGCCTCGGGCAGCCCTTCGGTCGGCCGGATTCCAAAGTCTGGGTCTGGCCTCGGCTGATGTCGCACTTCACCCGACGTCATAGCTGCTGTTTATTGGGTATAAAGGCATCAGCCGATGCCATTTTACTCCGTCTTTCTTGCCGCGTGGTGCCCGAAGCAGAAGCTGTTCGCAAGTGCCGGTCGGTCAGATCCAGAGATTTCTACTACCGAAGACTTCTAAAAAGCTAAGTACCCCGTTGGGGACTCTTTCTTGCCTCAGCCGATGTCAGAAAAAGTAAATAATTGTTTAACTTGTGGGAAACAAATACCTCATAAGGATTTCCACTCTTACTGCCTTCCTTGCTTAGGCCCAGACCACGACGTATCAGCTTGTCTAGCCTGTGCTTCCTTCAACCGACGAACGCTTAGACGTCAGTCGGAGTTTGCAGAGGAGTTTTTTGGTCCCGCTTTTGCTTACAAAATGCCGTTGGAGACTCCGACTACACAAATAGCTAAAAAGCGCAAGGAAAAGGACCGACACTCGCGGTCCGCAGTTTCGGCTGAAACCGTGGTTAGGCCAACCGCGAGTGTCTCGGTTTCGGCTGAAACAGAGTCCTCGGTTCTTCCTTCGGCCGAAAGCATGCCTCCTCATAGTTTAGGTTTAGGTTCAAGAGTGTAGAAGTGGAGAATGCATGATTACAGCAGTGTAGTTTGGTTAATAGTGTTAGTAGATTAGGAGCGGATTGTGAGTGTCTTCTAAGATTTTATGAGGAGTTTTGCTGACAAGTTTCTCTGAGGCTGAAATGACATGGCTTCAGACAGAGGGGTTACAGTGAAGTAACATGTACTGAAGATGTTTTGTAAAATAAGTTTTTCTTTGATACTGCAACAGTTATAGGTAGCCCATATTCTAATTGGGCTAATATTCCCTTGTCAATTGCAGATCTTACTAAGGCTGGTGGTGATTTTCCAACCCTGGAAGAATAGTGACACTTCTGCTAATTTTTTGTGATCGTGAAAGTTAAGAGATTAAGCTAATAGGGCAAAGTAGTTCCAACTGACTAATTGCTTAGGTCTGTAGTATGAAGTGTCTTGTGAACTTTGATTAGCTTTGGATGAGTACCACAGAATATAACTTTTTTAATGGGTTCAGATAATCTGGTGGATAATCCACTCATTGTCATACTGGGGTCATATTAGAGTTGGATTTGTAAGTGGGAGTGACTGCATATTAAGGTGAAATGTAGTCTAAGGTCATAAGGGAATAAACATGAAAAGTGATGGAATGAAGCTGTAAAGGACTACTTTGAGAGGAGCTGCACTGGAAATGGATGGCCCTATTTTTTGCTAAGCAGCCTATTTGTGAGAGTCCTTGAACTGTTGAAAGGTGTCTACTTACACTTGTTTCATTCAGTTTGCCCAGTAGCAGTAAGTGGGCTGTGGGGTCAAAGGCCTTAGTAAGGTCAACGAAGACTGCTGTGGTTGGGTTGTCTTTGTCCATATCAGTCAGTACTTCATTTGTGAAGATCCATAGGGTGGGCATAATACTGTGCAGAACCCATTTTGTGTTGTCTTTGTTTTTGTTTTGTTTTTTCGCTGAAAAGTGGCATTTTTGAATGTAGGTCAATAGTTGACTGTGTCTTTTCTAAACTTTTCCGTAAGGTGGGAAGTATGGAGATGAGATAGAAGTGTAAGGGATCCTTTGAATGTTTAGGAAGAGGTTTAATTAGGACTGTCCCCCAGATATTAGGTATTGGGCTTTACAGGTAGACAGATATTTTGATAAGGAGATGAGATGGTGACTTAGAATGAGGAGTAGGTGTAGGAAGTCATGGAAGTTCATAGGTTGGTACTAGGCTATCGGCTCTAGGGTCTATGCAAGCTTAGCCATAACAATTCCCTTGATATTTCTTCCCACAATATTTACTTCTCTGGACCCCTGTCTAGCAGGGTGACTTTCCTATCTCCCAACCAATCATCAAGGTTCCTTTTGAAGAGGGCCAATGAGGTGCTCTGCTTGACATGTATGGGCAGTCTATTCCAGAGTATGGGGAGTCTCTGGGTCAGGAACCTATCCCTCCAGCATGTTTTGTTCATTGTGATAAGGTGTAGATCCCTGGAGCGTGTGGCTCGGAGGGATTGGGATTTCTTTAAAAGGAGCATGTCAAACAGCTCAGGGTTTGACATGGCCTTGTATGTTAAGCAGAGATCGCCTCTGAGTAGACGATATGCCACAGAGTATAGCTGGAGTTTTTTTTAGACGGTCAGCATATGGCATCTGCTGTAGGCCTGTGATTCTTTTAGTGAGGTATTTCTGTGGCCTTTCCAGCTTTTGCAGATGTCTTGAGGTACATACCAAATGGGGCATTATACTCTATAATGGGTCTAATGAGGGATGAGTACAGTGGGACAATGACCACCTTTTTTCTGGATGAAAAGCCCTTAGTGATGAGGTGTGCCACATAGGATTTCCTGACTGTTGTGGCGATGTTATCAAAAGTGAGACCACTGTCCACCTGTGTCCCTAAGTCTCTCATCACACTTTCGATGTTTAGTGTCCTGCCACCTATGTGGTAATTCATGGGTACATGTTTTTTTCCAAAGGGGATAATTATACATTTCTTGGCATTACATTTGAGCCCATGGCTCTGGCACCAGGCATCTGTTTCTGTAAGGCCCTTTTGTAGAATATCCACATCATTTGGGGATTCAATAATGGCTCCTAGTTTGCAGTCATCTGCGAACTTTGTTTGCCAGAGTCCCTTAGTGTTGGCCTGTACTTCAGAGAAGTAGATGCCAAACGAGTGGTCCCAGGACTGAACCCTGAGGTACTCCACTTGTCTGGGGCTGGATTTGGAGTCGGCTACTTTTACAGTCTGGGTTCTGTCAGTAAGCCAGTTGGCAACCCATCGAGTGACGTAGGGATTTATGCCCAGCTTAGTAAGTTTATCTATGATTCCAGAGTGGGGGATGGTGTTGAAGGCCTTGGCGAGGTCCAGATAGGCTGGGTGGACTGCCTTACCCTCGTCCACAGCTCTGGAGACTGATTCAAAGAAGTCAGTCAGATTCAGGAGACAAAATCGGCCCTTCACAAACCCAAACTGGGTGGGGTCCAGTGTTTAAAGGTTGCCAATGCCTTTGTTTATAAGTTGCATGATAATGCGTTCCATGCCCTTGCAGGTCAGGCTTGTCAGATTGATGGGACGGTAGATGTTCATCGTGCATACAGCTGCAGTCATAACAGATGGGTTCTCCTGCCGTCAGGCGGGTCCTCGGTCGGCTGAATTCCAAAGTCCAGGTCCGGCGTCGGTTGTCGCTTTCTTTCCTGACGTCAGTGCGACAGGGGTATATAAGACACAGCCGACGCCATTTTCTTCAGTGTTTTTTGCCGCGCGGTGCCCGAAGCAGAAGCAGTTCGCAAGTGCCGGTTGGCCAGCTCCTGAAATTACGAAAATTTGGAAACCAGAGTCGTCTTTAAAGCTAAGTACCCCGTTGGGGAAACCTTTCTTGCCTCAGACCGATGTCAGACAAAGTTAACAATTGTATTTCTTGTGGGAAGCAAATACCGCATAAGGATTTCCATTCCCTCTGTATACCTTGTTTAGGCCCAGACCACGACGTCTCGGGCTGTCGCTTTTGTGCTACTTTCAATAAACGCACTATTAAGCGTCGGGCGGAGTTCACCCAGCACTTTTTTGGTAAAGCCTTTAATTATAAAATGTCGTCGGAGACTCCTGTTTTGTCCAAAAAATGCAAGGACAAAGACCGACATGCGAGGTCCACGGTCTCCACCGACACCACGCCAAAACAGGCTACACGTGGTCCGGTTCTCAGCGAGGCGCCTACGCAGCCCCTGACTACCGACGACACTTCTCTGGTGGTGTCTTCTGTAACCGAGACCGCAGGTTCCTCGGCCCATACCATGACTACAGCTACCGAAGCCACTGTGAGTGTTGAGCCTCTTAATGTGGACAGGTCCACTTCCACCCATGGTGTCTTCAGACCTTCTTCCTTTTCCATAAAGGCCTTTACTAAGTCTAAATCAGCCATACATTCCAAGAGGCCTGTTGCACAGGGCCCATCTCCAGGCCCCATGCCTAAAAAGCAGATGCTCAAAATGGCTGAGGATTTAATTACTCTTATCAGGGGTTCCCAACCCCCTCCGGACAAGAGACCCAGAGTGGAGGAAGATTCTCCCTCTTCTGACCAGGGCTCCATTATTTCTGAACATTCTGACTAAGAGGAACACTCGTACTCCCCTTTTGAAGATTCTGATGCAGAGCAGTCCATTCCTTCTGTATCCCCCCCAGAGGATTTTTCTTTTGGGGAAACCTTGCATACCTTGATGGAACACTTCCATTGGGAAGGCCAAGATTTTTCAGATTCCAAGACAAGGCTTTGGGAATTTCTTTTGCTACCTCAGCACAGACCTCTGGCGATACCTCCTGTCTTGGACATACTTGATGATGTTTACTCGGAGGCTTGCCTTAATCTGGATTCCCTGCCTCCTGCCCCAGTCAAGCCTGATAGGTACTACAGAGTTCCTAACTCACACCAATTTCTTTACAAAAGCCATAATGCTGACCCTGAAACCATTTCTCAAGTCCCCAAGGGAATGAAGGCCTCTACTGCTAAGAATCCATTACCTTCCGAAAGAGAGTCTAGATCCTTAGAAAGGTGGGGGAAAAAGGTATATACCTCGGCCACCCTAGCCATGAGGGCCTTAAATTGTCAGTTCCATATGCTTAAATATCAGCAGTTTCTGTTATCACAATTAAGGAATAAAATGTCACAACCTGAACAATCAGATTTGAAGGAGTTGCAGGATATGATGCATAGTGCAGAACAAGTGGGTAAACACACCTTACGATGTGGCTATGATGCTCTAGAGGCCTCAAGTAAAGCTGCTGTTACAGGATCAGTCATTCGTAGACATGCCTGGCTTAGGGAACAAACCTTGCCTGATCATGTTAAAGCTAAACTATTAGATGCTCCTTTACAAAAGGATGTATTATTTGGTACTAATGCTGAGGAGATACTACGGAAAATGGAAGAAAAAGCTAAATCTATGCAAAGTGTCAAAGCTTTTCTACAGGTACAACCACCACGTTTTTGCAGAAATTGGCCTTCAAAAAACTGGTCCTTTCCAGCCACGGACAAGCCCCAAAGAGGTAGATACAGGCACACAAGGGGCAGAGGACAATCTCAAGGATCATATAGAGGCAGACAATGGCAAACTCCAGCACCAAGAGGTGGCGAAGACAGTGCACAACAATACAGGAAACAAACCCAATCACTTTCCCCTTTGCATGCCAAGCAAGTCTCAACTGGCAGCACCCTTGGGAGGAAAGCTGGCCTTATTTTCAAAAAATTGGCATATCACAACAGACAAATGGATCCTGGACATTATAAACAGAGGCTACAGATTTCATTTTGACACTCTTCCAAAAATGAGAGGCATGCCGAACCTGCCACACAATCAAAGGGCAGAGGCTCAAATACAAATTTCAAAGCTCATGGTCATGAAAGCTATTCAAGAGGTACCTACTCACGAACAAGGTCAAGGTTTTTATTCCAGACTATTCCTGGTACCAAGGAAGGGAACCGATTGGAGACCCATTTTGGACTTATCCATCCTAAACACATTTCTACTCGTACCAAAATTCAAGATGCTCACCTTACAGCAGCTTCTTCCCATGCTAGGCAAGGAGTCTTGGCTGGTAACACTGGACCTCAAGGAGGCATACCTGCATGTCCCAATCAGACAAAACTGCAGAAGATACCTCAGATTTCCTGCAGGTTCAATCCACTATCAGTTCTATGCATTGCCCTTTGGCTTATCTACTGCGCCCAGAGTATTCACGAAATGCCTGGCATCAGTAATTGCCTAATGCAGACTTCAAGGGATACAAATTTACCCTTATTTGGACGATTGCCTGATCCAAGCGGACAGCAAACACATACTTCTGGAACATCTGGCTTATGTAACAGTTATTGAATTCTCTGGGATACACAGTCAACAAAGAGAAATCCAGGCTAACACCATCTCAGAAAATAATTTTCCTGGGTGCCAACTTGGACACAAACACCCAGATGGCCTATCTTACGCCAGAAAAACAGGGGCAACTAACTCAGTGCTTCAAAATACTAGCAAATTGTACCAGGCTAACTGCAAGGAAAATCCTGCAGGCTCTGGGCTTCATGGCATCTTGCATTCTTCTAATCCCATGTGCAAAGTTGCATATGAGGAAACTTCAGTGGTACCTAAAAAACCTATGGTCTCAACACAGCCACAGTTTGGAAACAATAATACCACTAATCCCATATTTGCAAAAGGAATTTCTATGGTGGGCCCAAGCATGCCAAACAAACACAGGCCTACCATTCTGCAAGCCTCAAGCAAATCAAGTCATCACAACAGATGCCTCAGACTACGCCCGGGGGGCACACGACAGACAGGTGCATTCAGGGCAAATGGTCCCAAAAGGAAAAGCACCTTCACATCAATCAAAAGGAAATGCTAGCAGTGATAAAGGCAATTACAGCTTTCAAGGACCTCCTGCATCCAGGGCAATTATTGATAAGAACCGACAACACCACAGTAATGTGGTACATAAACAAACAAGGAGGAGCACATTCATATCCCCTGTGCAGGCTGGCCATGTCACTTTGGAACTTGGCTCTGGAATGGCAAATCGAACTTCAAGCACAGTACCTGCCAGGCTTGGAAAACACGCTGGCAGACAATCTAAGCAGAAATGTGACAGACCCGCACGAATGGAAGTTGCATCCTCAAGTGTTTACAAAGATAACCCAAGCGTGGGGAAGGCCAGACATAGATCTCTTTGCCTCCCACAGGAATCATCAATTGACAAAATTCTGCTCAAGGACATTCCATCCAAAGGCCTGGAGAGTAGATGCCCTATGTTAAGTTGTCAATCTCGCCTTCATTCTTGCTGGATGGGTTCGGAGCCGATCCTCGGCTCCGACTCGGCACTTGCTTTAGCTTGAGAACTCCTTTTACCAGCTCGAGGCAACCCTATATCCCATGATGCAAGGCGGAACTACCTCAGATCTCATTTGCCGCTTTGCGAAGAGGTCTCCTTTTTTGCCAGCTGAGGTAAGTGGGTTTCAAACAGCTTTAGTCAGGGTTATCTTCCCCTATTTTTTAGTGTTTAGTGTCACATTTAACCACCCTATTCCCCTTTTAGAAAAATTTTATACTTTATAAAAGTTTTAAAAATTTTCAGTTAGGCCTAGGCCTTCCTTATTAATCCCTATCTGTGTGTCTGTGTTTGGGGATTAATTTGTGTGACTGTTTTTGGTGTGTGTGTGTCTGTGTGAGTATTTATTACTCTTTTTTCCTTAGACTGTCTAAAGAGGTAAAGGTCTCGGGCTTCAAGAAGTGTGACTCGTGCTGTCAAAAAATGTCTCTGACAGACGGTCACACTTCTTGTGTTTACTGCCTGGGGCCTTTACACCTGCAGGACTCCTGTGCTTTGTGTCACTCTTTTAGCCAGTGAGTCCTGCAGGAAAGGAGGAACAAGCTAATCCTCCGTGGCTTGCTAAAGCCGGAAGGTTCACCCACTAAACCTGGGTCCAGTAAACCTTCCAAGCCATCCAGGGGTCAGGCTACAGCTTCCAAGCCTCCCCCGGTGGCTCCGACTCCGGAGTCGAGATCGGCTCCGGCCGGAGCCGATCTTTCTCCTTTTAAGCTAGGGTCGGTTCCGATCGGTTCCGACACCCAATCTGCTGTTGCCTTGTCTGCTCCGGCTGGAGCCGACGCAGTATCCAGTATCGGAGCCGAGAAGCCTTCGGCTCCATCTGGAACCCATAGGACGTCGGCTCCGATGACTTCCTCCAAGAAGAGATCTCGGTCCCCGTCTTTAGAATCGATCCACTGCCCGGGTCTCCTCTTTGTCGGAGCGGAGTCATCGGAGCCGATCTTGAGATCTTCCAGGCTGTCTGACCACGATTTAGAGAGGGTGGTAAGCAGGCTGTTAAAGTGCAGGCACTGGCCCAAATGCTCCATAGCCCGTCTCAGCAGACTTCGCTATTGCTTTACCCTTGAACTTCCTCCTCCGACTCCCCACCAGAGTTCGGAGCGAGCTTCGGGACAGCAACTGTTTCGGGCGCTGGAGCCGATACATCCTTCGCTCGCTGCCTTCGGCTCCGATCTCCTCCTTGAGACCTTCCTTGGAGGGATCCGGTCATCGAAGTTTCCTGGTCGGCTCCGAGGGGCTAGTGGCATCGGACCCTTGTCCTACCCACTCTCCCTCTCGGGCTTCGCAAGCTCGGCACCGACATCGCCTCGAGCCTTCCCTCTCAGTGGAGCCGGAATTCCTATTTCCTCGAATGGGAATATTCCGGTCTCGGGAGGAGCCTTTGAGGTGATGAGGAGTGTCCTGGCTTCTGAGCCAGGTCAACGGTCCATCCCTCTAGCTCCTCCCTTTCGTGCCTGTAGACACCTCTTGCCAGCCTCTTGCTCTCAGGTCCAGGGATCCATCGCCCCAGGTTTCCCCATTGGGAATATCTTCCTCTTCGAAGTTTCTCCTGATCCTGCAGGTGAACCCCTCGGAAGAGGATGCGTAAGAGGAAACACACAGACTCCCCCGAGTCTACTACATCTGATACCGACTTAGATGAGTCGGAGGGTTCCCCACGATCCCCCTCTGAGGATGTCTCCTTTTCAGACATCCTTGAGCTCCTCAAACAGAGGGGGAATTGGCCATCCATTGATCCCTCCGAGGATGAGTCGGTATGCCTGGAGGCTTTTGGATCCCGACCCTCCACCTCCTGGGTGTCTCTGCCTTTCGACCCACTTATGCAGGTAGTGGCTCGAAAGGCGTGGGCAGCTCCAGGTTCTGTGGAACCTGTCCCCAGGAGGCCATCCAAGTTTATTACGGCCCCTACGGACAAACAGTTTCTTTCCAAGGGCGTCTCTGTGGATGCTATGGTGGTGGCGGCCGCCACTAAGAAGGAACTTGCGGATCCTTCAGTACCTGTCCATCCTCCTAACAAGGATTCTAGGACCATGGACAGGTATGGAAAGCGGATGTTTTCCTCAGCGACCTTTGCTATGCGTTCGCTGAACTACCTTTGTCACTTCACCAGGCTTCAAAGAGATATTCTCAAGGAACTAGGTGAAGTGGTCCAGGATCCTTCTGCTGCTGGGGCTCAAGAAAAGATTGCCTCACAGCTAGCAATCCTGAATTCCTTATCTAACTCTTCCATGCGGCTCATATCCTATGCGGCCGATGGAGCAAGCAGGGCCGCAGGCACAGGAGTGGCTCTTAGACGTCAAGCCTGGATGCGGCTTTGTAATTTTGCGGACCCCTTTAAGGCGTCCTTCACCAATACCCCCTTTGATGGTTCGGCTTTGTTCGGACCTCAGGTGAAGGATACCTTGACCAGGTGTGAGCAGGACGGTAAAACTCTTTCTGCCGTTGGAGTCCATTTTCCACCCCTTCTAGACCATATCCCAAGGGTCAGAAGGGAGGGAAGATGTGGTTCCGCAAAGCCCAAGGAGCTACACCGGACACACGTGGTCAGTTTACCCCCAGAGGCAGAGGGGGTAACAATAATAGACGCCGCCCTAGGGGCAGGGGGGGTCCTCAGAACCAGGGCAACAGGGAGTCTCTTCCTGAGAAGCCCTTTCAGCACCCCTGAGGTGTTGCCCGACTGTCCACCCTTGGAGGCAGTCGGGGGAAGGATTTAATAACTGTACCCAGTAGCCTGGCATTCCCTTTCACAAGATATGTGGGTACAGTCGATCATATCCGAGGGTTACAAAATCCCCTTCGAAAGGTACCTTGTACCTCATCAATCCCTTCCAGACATCTCACCCGGTCAAAGGGATTTGGCAGAACAGGAGGTTTCAAAGCTCCTAGAAAAAAGAGCCGTCCAGACTGTTCCGGCACACCAAGTAGGATCCGGCGTCTACTCGAGATTCTTTTTGGTCGCCAAAAGGACGGGAGATTGGAGACCAATATTAGACCTGAGCAATCTAAACAGATTTGTCAAGAAGGCAAGATTCCGGATGGTCACGCTTCAGTCCATTCTGCCCTTTCTGGGCAAGGACAACTGGATGTGCTCTATAGACCTTCAGGACACGTACTATCACATAAAGATTCACAGGCGCTCCAGAAGGTTTCTCCGCTTTCGGCTAGGGACCAGTCATTACCAATTCAGAGCCCTGCCATTTGGCCTCACTTCAGCCCCCAGAGTGTTTACCAAATGTATGGCAGTGGTCACAGCTCATCTGAGACGTCAAGGATTCCAGGTGTTTCCTTATTTAGACGACTGGCTCCTCTCCGCCACCACCAGGTGTCAGCTTCTTCAGACCAGAGACTACACTCTGCAGCTATGCAGGAGTTTGGGAATTTCGGTGAATTTCGAAAAATCTTCTCTGCGGCCTTGCCAATCTATCACCTTTATAGGCGCAGAATTAAACACCGTCAAAATGTTAGCCAGACTAACAGATCAAAGAATTCTGGACATCCAAAAATACGTTTGGATTTTATTGCAGAGCAGCAAAGTCAAAGCCAGGCTGATACTAAAGGTTCTAGGTCTTATGGCTGCGGCCATTGTTCTTCTACCACTAGCTCGCTTCCACATGCGTCTTCTGCAGTGGATGTTATTCACTCAGTGGTCGTTCCATAGTCTTCCGATGAGGCACGAAATCTTAGTCACACAATCGCAGGACTCATCTGAATTGGTGGATATCTTCCCTCTTCTTCATCAGGGCCGACCTTTGTTCCCCTCCTCCGGTTGCCACAGTTACTATGGATGCCTCTCTGATCGGGTGGGGGGGGCATTATCAGGGCAGGATGGTCCACGGGACGTGGCAACCCATAGAATACCATCTGCACATAAATGTCCTGGAGATGAGAGCGGTGCTTTTAACGTTGCAAGCCCGCAACGACTTTCTTCCCACGGGGACTATTGCAGTACAAACGGACAACATGTCCGTGGTCTGGTACATCAACAAGCAGGGCGGGACCAGGTCCTATCCGTTGTGTCGAGAAGCTCTCAGACTTTGGCAATGGGCAATCTCCTCTCATCGGTTTCTGATAGCAACGCACATCCCCGGCAGGTCCAACCTCTTGGCGGACAGGCTGAGCAGATCCATTCTAATGCCTAACGAGTGGTCTCTCAAACAATCTGTAGTGGATCAGATTTTTCTGAAGTGGGGCACACCTTGTTGCGATCTTTTTGCTACACCCCAAAACAAGTGCCCCGAATTTTTCACCCTTTTTCCCCTACTAGGCCAACCCCTGAGAGACTCTCTAACCCAGGATTGGCCCCGGGGACTTCTGTACGCTTTTCCTCCCTTTCCCTTGATTCCACAAGTCATTCAGAAAGCCACCGTTTTGAGGGCCAAGTTGATTCTCATTGCCCCTTACTGGCCTCGACAAATTTGGTTTCCGTCTCTGCATCGTCACCTCCTGGTGCAGCCCTGGCATCTGGACCCAGTTCCGGATCTCTTGATCCATCTGTCGGGTCAACAGCACCGGGTCATTCATTCTCTCAACCTCACTGCTTGGTTGCTCCACTTCCTTCCCTAGCCAGGCTTCCGATGATCTCTGATTCAGTCAGAGACATCTTAGTGGCTTCTTTAAAGTCGTCCACCAGAACCGTTTATGCTAGCAAGTGGCGACGTTTTTCTATTTGGGCAAATTCCAGGAATATTGATCCCTTTACTGCTCCTGTGCATTCTGTTTTAGATTTCCTGGCTGAGGTTTTTCAGTCAGGATCTTCTTCATCTACAGTAAAAGTTCAACTGGCTGCTATTTCCAAGTATCATGTTGGCTTGCATGACAATAACATTATGTCTCATAGATTATGCAAGGCCTTTCTGAGAGGAGTTTTTCTCCTAAAGCCGCCGATAAAGCATCCTCCTCCGCAATGGGATCTAAATTTAATGTTGGCATCCTTGATATTACCTCCCTTCGAACAGTCTGCTTCATGTTCTTTGAAGTTATTGACCTGGAAAACTATATTTTTGCTGGCTGTCACTTCAGCAAGAAGGGTTTCCGAGATTCAAGCTGTTTGCATCCGTTCCCCTTACTTGGTTTTTCATAAGGACAGGGTATCCTTAAGAACTAACCCGTCCTTTCTCCCTAAAGTTGTGTCTCAAACCAATATTAATCAATCCATAGATCTACCAGTTTTTTCCCCAAACTATTCTGAATGAGCTGAACAAAAGCTTCATTTTTTGGATGTCCATCGTCAGCTCAGGTACTATTTGCATAGAACGAAACAATTCAGGAAATCGGACCAATTATTTGTCTCCTATGCAGAAAACAGGAAAGGTCTCCCAGTGTCTAAAGTGACCTTATCCAGATGGTTGTCTTCCACCATTTCTCATGTGTACTCTCTCAGAGGCAAGCAACTACCTTCTAAACCGAAAGCACACTCAACCAGGAGTCTATCCACTTCTGCAGCCTTTCAGGATAGACTACCCATTGATACCATTTGTGTAGCAGCTACTTGGGCCACTCCTCATACCTTTGTCTCTCATTACAAGTTAGATTTGGCCTCCAGAGACAGGGCCAGTTTTGGTTCCACAGTTCTCAAGAGTCTGTTCCATTGAGCCACCCAGGATACAGGTGCTAGGGACGCGGTCCCATCCAGCAAGAATGAAGGCGAGATTGACAACTTAACATTTAGAAGTTATGTACCTACCATAACGTTCCATGTTAGTTGTCTTCTCTCGCCGCCTTTCTTGCGTCCCTCCCTCCTTCCCCCTGGCCTGGACAGATCTTGAAGAGTTCCTATCAGGTTGTTTCCTCCTGAGCCTTCATTAGAGGACTCTCTATTATGAACTTGTTTTTTCCTAATATGTTAGGTTAGTCCTTAGCAGGGTAGGTCAGCTACCAAACGAGATCTGAGGTAGTTCCGCCTTGCATCATGGGATATAGGGTTGCCTCGAGCTGGTAAAAGGAGTTCTCAAGCTAAAGCAAGTGCCGAGTCGGAGCCGAGGATCGGCTCCGAACCCATCCAGCAAGAAAGAAGGCGAGAGAAGACAACTAACATGGAACGTTATGGTAGGTACATAACTTCTAATTCTTTCAGTTGGGCAGCACGGACAGTTTACGCCTGTCCCACCTTTGCCTCTTCTGCCCAAGGTGCTCTTGAAAGCAAGAGCAGACAGACCGAAGATGATACTGATTGCTCCAGACTGGCCAAGACAACACTGGTACCTACTCTTGAGGAGCCTAACACATTCTCCTCCCTGGACCCTACCGCTAATGCCTCTTCTACTGACTCAGCACAGCTACAAAACTCTTCACAGTCAGCTGAAAACACTCAATCTGGCTGCATGGAAAATTCCTTAACACCACAACAGACCCTACTCTCCAAGGAGGTGCAGGATGTCATTTTGGAGGCCAGAAGGCCATCTGCTAGAAAGGCTTAATCCGCAAAATGGAATCGGTTTTGCGCTTGGAATGAGAAAAAAGGCCAGGATCCTAGAAAACTGAATTTACCTCAGATATTACAGTATCTAGCTGAGCTGTTGAACAGTGGACTTTCATTTTCCTCCATCAAAATCCATGCCTCAGCCATTTCTGCAGAATACAACACTGATCCACCCTTATTCTCCCATCCACTCTTAAGACAGTTCCTCAGAGGGGCTAAGAATATAAGACCTCCAAGGAAGCAACCAATACCAGCCTGGGATCTTAATTACATTCTAGAAAAATTAACATTGCCTCCCTTTGAACCAGCTGCCTCAACAGATTTGCAATATTTGTCCTGGGAAACAGCTTTCCTTCTGGCCATTACCTCAGCTCGTAGGGTTTCGGAACTACAAGCCCTCATGGCTGTGCAGCCCTTTCTCATCTTCCATCAGGACAGGGTTTCCCTATGAACCAACCCGTCATTTATGCCTAAGGTAGTATCCAGGGTAGCTTTAAATCAGGCCATACACTTACCTACCTTTTACCCCAATCCTCAAAACAAAGGGGAAAGGCTGCTACATTCCTTAGACATCCATAGACAGCTACGTTACTATTTGGACAGAACAAAGCCTTTCAGGAAATCAGAACAACTCTTTGTGTCTTATGCTGTAGGAGCTCAAGGGAAGCCAATTTCCAAACAGACAATTTCAAAAAGGATAGGCCACTGCATTCGGTTTTGTTACTCCTTTCATGGTAAATATGTACCTGCAGGCATCAGATCCCACTCCACAAGGGCCACAGCTATCTCTGCAGCCTTCCTCAGAGGAGTCCCTACCAAAGATATTTTGGAGGCAGCCACTTGGAGTTCTGTGCATACCTTCACTAAACACTACCACCTACCTTTATACTCCAAAACTAGAGCAGGCTTTGCCACTGCTGTGTTGCAGGGCATTCTGGCTCCTCCCAGTTCCACCTAGTGCCTACCACCCTATGCGTAGCTTTGGGATTCTACCCATCTGTTATGACTGCAGCTGTATGCACGATGAACATAGCACAGTTTTGTACCTACCATAAATGTAGATGTTCGAGTGCTAATACAGCTGCAGTCCAGGTTTCCCTCCCTCCTTCCCCGCTGGCTACAGACCTAGTGGCTAACTCCTCATCTTACAACTTAACTGGGTTATCCTTCTGTGGTGTATTTGCTTGCAACTACTGTTTTTTGATTATATTGCAATGCATGATTATATATTTTATATATATATATATATATATATATATATATATATATATATATATATATATATATATATATATATTGCCTTCCTTCTGGAGGCACCTGACATCTGGGGCAAGAAAGACTGAAGAAAATGGCGTCGGCTGTGTCTTGTATACCCCTGTCGCACTGACGTCAGGAAAGAAAGCGACGACAACCGACCGACGCCAGACCTAGACTTTGGAATTCGGCCGACCGAGGACCCGCCTGATGGCAGGAGAACCCATCTGTTATGACTGCAGCTGTATTAGCACTCGATCATCTACATTTATGGTAGGTACAAAACTGTACTTTCCTGACTCCTACAAATGAAAAAAAAAAAACCCTACTGTTGACCCTGAAACAATTTCTCAGGGTCCCAAGGGTAAGACTTTTGCTGCTCAAAATCCTACCCCTTCTGATAGAGACTCCAGGGCGCTGGATAGATGGGTAAGAAGGTTTATATGTCTGCAACCCTGGCAGTCAGGGCTTTAACCTGTCAATTTCATATGCTTAAATATCAGTAGCATGTCATGGGCTTAAACAGAAAATGTTCATTTCTGACTGTGTGGAAAATAGCTACAGGATTTATTGCATTCAGCTGAACAAGTTGGAAAGCATACTTTGCAATGTGGTTTTGATTCCTTGGAGGCCTCTTGCAGGGCCGCTATAACGATCTGTGATGAGAAGGCATGCTTGGCTCAAGGAGCAAAGTCTACCTGATCATGTCTAAGCAAAATTGTCGGATGCTCCTTTGCAACAGGACAGTCTATTTGGTAATACGGCAGAGGAAGTTTTGAAGAAGGAAGACTAAGCTAAATCTATGCAAACTGTAAAATAATTCCTACAAGTGCAGCCACCCAGGTTCAGTAGGCAGTGGCCTACTAAGAATTGATCCTTTCCAGTACCCACCAGAGCCGCTCAGGTCAAACCCAGACACTCCAAAGGCTCCCAAGTTTCAGTCACAAGGAACTTAGAACAAAACAATGGGGTGCCTCCACCTACAAATCTGGAACTAGCAAGGCACCTCCCTATGGTAAACAGTCTCAATGATTTTCCTCTGCCATTTCCAAGCACTTATCTTTTGGCAGCCCCTTTGGGGGGAAAACTAGCACTTCATGCACAAAATTGGCATCTGATTACCCAAGACAAGTGGGTTTTAAATATAATATCCCAGGGATGCAGATTTCATTTCTACACATTGCCAGTTCCAAACAGATGGCCAGATCTGCCTGCAAATCAGTGGGCAGAGGTCCAGAAGCAAGTCATGAATAGGGGACTATTCAACCAGTACCAGAAAAGGGACACGGTTTTTACTTTTCCTGGTACACAGAAAAGACAAATCATGGCATCCAATTCTGGACTTATCGATTCTAAATACTTTCCTGGACATTCCAAAATTCAAGATGCTGACTCTACAACAGTTGCTGCCTATGCTAGGCAAGGATGCCTGGTTGGTAACTCTAGACTTGAGAGGCTTACCTGCATATCCCATTCAGGGAATCTTGCAGAAGATACCTCCGCTTCAAAACAGGCTATTTGCATTACCAGATGTTCATCGTCTTTCACTGTTGCAGTCATTTTACTTGGGTTATCCTGCTGGCAGTCTACCCGCAGTCGGCCTGAATTCCAAAGTCCTGGTCCGGCGTCTGTTGCTGTTGCCTCTTCCCTGACGTCAGTCCGCCAGGGGTATATAAGATGCAGCCGACGCCATTTTCTTCAGTCTTTCTTGCCGCGCGGTGCCCGAAGCAAAAGCAGTTCGCAAGTGCTGGTCGGCCGACTCCTGAGATTTTAGAAATTGAATTTCAGATCTGAAGTCTTAAATAAAAGCTAAGTACCCCGTTGGGGAAACTTTTTCTTGCTCCAGACCGATGTCAGTAAAAGTTAACAATTGTATTTCTTGTGGGAAGCAAATACCTCATAAGGATTTTCATTCTTACTGTATTCCTTGCCTAGGGCCCTGACCACGACGTTGCTAGTTGTCTGTTTTATGCTAGATTCAACCAACGCACTATTAAGCATCGGTTTGGTTTTGCTTTACATTACTTTGGCCGAAGGTTTAACTATATAATGCCGTCGGAACAACCGACGATCGGAGTCCATAAAAAGCGCAAGGACAAAGGAAAGACAGGCATCTGAGGTCCAAAACCGACGAAGCCTCTTCTAGGCCAGTCGCCAGTTTGCCGGTTTTCAGTGAGGCGCTTTCGCAGCCCTTAACACCAGCTACCTCAGAGCTGCAGGCTGCCTCCGACTCCCACGTGGAGACAGCTAGGCCTCTGGAAACTCAAGGTATTGGGCTTATGGAAACTATTCCCTCAGATGGGTCCAGAGCTGATTAGCAGGCATCGGCTTCTGAGGGTGTTTTCAGACCTACACAGCTTACTGTCAAGACCACTTCAGCCAAGGCAAAGTCTAAAACACCTTTAAAGACAAAGAAACAAGTACAGCATTCTCCTGGACAGTCATCCATGTCAAAGAAACAGATGCTCAAAATGGCCGAGGACCTAATTACTTTGCTCAGGGGTTCCCATCCCCCCCCCCCCCCCCCCCCCGATAAAAGGCCTAGGCAAGATGCTGAGTATGACTCCTCTGACCAGGTTTCTATTTCTTCTGATTCCGACTTCGGGCAGAAATTCGATTCGAAAATCTCAGGAGCTGGCCGACCGGCACTTGCGAACTGCTTCTGCTTCGGGCACCGCGCGGCAAGAAAGACTGAAGAAAATGGCGTTGGCTGCCTCTTTTATACCCCTGTTGCACTGACGTCAGGGAAGAAGCGACGACAACCGACGCCGGACCAAGGCTTTGGGATTCGGCCGACTGTGGGACCGCCTGACGACGGGATAACCCAAGTGTGATGACTGCAGCAGTATAACACGAACATCAGGGATATTCTCTTCCTCCCTATGAAGACTCTGATGCTGAAGAATCTATCCTTTCAGCCTCTCCTCCTGCGGACTACTCTTTTGGGGAAACCCTACACACCATGATGGAACATTTCCACTGGGAGAGCCAGGATTATTCAGAATCCAAGAAAAGGCTCAGAGACTTTCTTTTATTGCCTCAGCACAGGCCTCTTGCTATCCCCCCTGTACTAGATATTGTTGATGTATTTTCTGAATCCAGTTTGACTCCTGATTCTTTACCCCCTGCACCAGTTAAGCCAGATAGGTACTACAGGGTTCCAGATTCTCATAAATTTCTTTATAAAAACCCTGCTGCTGATCCTGAAACTATTTCTCAGGGTCCCAAAGGGGTCAAGGCTTCCACTGCAAAAAACCCTGTTCCCTCTGATAGGGATTCTAGGGCATTGGACAGATGGGGGGAAAAGTGTACACCTCTGCTACTTTAGCTGTAAGGGCTTTAAACTGCCAGTTTCACATGCTTAAATATAAATACCTAATGTCTTTGCTAAAACAGGAAATGCTTACAAGCTCTGAATGCCCTGAAAACAAGGAAATGCAGGATTTACTGCATGCAGCTGAACAAGTGGGAAAGCATACTTTGCAATGTGGTTTTGATTCATTAGAGGCTTCTTGCAGGGAGCCGCAGTTACAGGTTCTGTCATTCGAAGGTATGCTTGGTTAAAAGAACAGAGTTTACCTGATCATGTTAAAGCAAAATTATTGGATGCTCCATTACAGCATGATACTTTGTTTGGGGTTAAGGCAGAAGAGGTGTTAAAGAAAATGGAGGATAAAGCAAAATCAATGCAGACAGTAAAGGATTTCTTACAGGTTCAGCCACCTAGATTAGCAGGAACTGGCCTTCTAAAAATTGGTCCTTTCCAGTGTCAGACAGGCCACCGAGGCAGATACAGATGCCCAAGAGGCAGATCTCAGCCCCAAGGCTCATACAGACCTAAACAATGGGGTGCTTCAGCCCCCAAAGGCAGAGAAGACAAATCACAACCTTATAGGAAACAGTCCCAATGACTTTCCTCTACAAATGCCAAGCACTTACCTTTTGGCAGCCCCCTTAGGGGGAAAACTAGCATTTTTCTCAAAATTGGCACATGATCACCCAGGACAAATGGGTACTGAATATTGTTTCTCAGGGTTACAGGTTCCCCTTTCACACCCTACCAAGGTCAAAAAGTATGCCAGACCTGCCACGCAATCAATTTGCAGAGACACAAAAACAAATTTCTGCTCTCGTGGACATGAGGGCTATTCAAAAAGTACCACAGCAAGAGCAGGGGCAAGGATTCTACTCAAGACTTTTCTTGGTACCCAGAAAGGACAAAGCCTGGAGACCAATACTGGACCTGTCTTTTCTAAGTACCTTCCTGGATGTTCCAAAATTCAAAATGTTGACACTGCAGCAAGTTCTACCCATGTTGGGCAAGAAGGCTTGGCTAGTTACTTTGGACCTCAGAAGCATACCTGCATGTCCCAATCAGACAATCTTGCAGAAGATACCTCAGATTCATAGCTGGCTCAATGCATTACCAATTCTCTGCACTGCCCTTTGGCTTATCTGTTGTGCCCAGGGTCTTCACAAAATGTCTGGCACTAGTAACTGCATTTTGCAGACAAAAAGGAATTCAAATATATCCCTACTTGGACTGCCTTATTCAAGCAGAGTGCAAGGACATTTTACTAAAGCATCTGGTGTTTGTAAAAAGATTACTAATTTGCCTAGGGTGCACAGTAAACGAAAATAAATCAAAACTAGTACCCTCAAGAGATAATATTCCTGGGTGCAAGCTTAAATACAACTGTCCAGATGGCTTATCTCACGCCATACAAGCAAAGGCAACTGACTCATTACTTTCAAATGATGGCAACAAAGACCCAGCTACCTGCAAGAAAAATTTTGCAGGCTTTGGGCTTCATGGCATCCCGCATCCTGCTAATTCCATATGCACAACTGCATATAAGGAAGCTACAATGGTATCTAAAAAGTGTTTGGACTCAACATTGCCACAGCCTGGAAACAATAACTCTCATTCCCTGCCTGCAACAGGAGTTTTGATGGTGGGCACTGGCCTGTCACCACAACAAGGGACAGCCTTTCACTTTACCCACACCAGGCAGACACTAACAGGTGCATCGGATTATTCCTGGGGGGGGCACACTTGGCAGGAAAATGTATTCAGGGCACATGACCCGCGGACCAAATGCATCTTCATATCAATCAAAAAGCGATGCTAGCTGTGCAGAATGCCCTGACAGCCTTCAAGGATCTACTACATCAAGGACAACTATTGCTAAAGACGGACAATACTACAGTTATGTAGAGTACATAAACAAGCAAGGGGTCACACATTCCTACCCCCTCTGCAGCAAGCCATGACTTTGTGGAACACAGTACTGACCTGTCAAGTACATCTGCAGGCACAATTCCTGCCAGGAAAGAAAAATACTGTGGCGGAGTAAGCAAAAACCTCATGGACCCTCATGAGTGGAAACTAGATCCACAAGTCTTCAGTATGATAAGGAAATGGGGGTTCCCAGACAGATTTATTTGCCTCCCCTCACAGCTGCCAACTACAAAGTTTCTGCGCAAGGACTTATCACTCACAAGCATGGAATGTGGATGCTCTATCATTCAGCTGGAAAACCCTAACAGTTTATGCCTTTCCACCATTGCCTCTCCTCCCCAAGGTACTCCTAAAAGTCAGACAAGAGAAGCCAAAAATGATTGATTGCCCCAGACTGGCCACACCAGCACTGGTACCCAGTCCTAAAGAGCTTGTCTGAGGGCCCAGCCTGGACTTTACCTCAAATTCCTCATCTTCTGACTCAACAAAACAATCAGATCCGTCACAGCCAACTGAGAACCTTAAATCTTGGCTGCATGGCAAATAATGTAGCCACTCAGAACACACCTCTCTCTAAAGCTGTTATGGATGTCATTTTGGAAGCCAGGAGGCCCAGCACCAGGAAATTTTATGCAGAAAAATGGAAGAGATTCTGTGCTTGGAACCAGGCACAAGGACTTGAACCACTTGTTCCAAATATTCTTCAGATTTTACAATACCTAACTGAGATGCTGGACAAAGGCCTATCTTACTCATCAGTTAAGATCCATGCCTCTGCCATTTCAGCTCATTACAATACGGAACCTCCTATTTTCTCACCTCCACTGCTAAGACAGTACCTCAGAGGGGCAAAAAACATACGACCCCCAAGGAGAGCACCGATACCTACATGGGACCTCAACTTTGTCTTGGAAAAGCTCACACTGCCTCCTTTTGAGCCAGCCAATACAGCTGAGATAAAATTCTTATGGAAAACTGCTCTGCTCCTAGAAATAATTTCAGCAAGAAGAGTCTGGGTTACAGGCATTAATGGCAGTGGAACCTTTTATCATTTTTCATCCGGACAGGGTTTCTCTAAGAACAAACCCAACATTTATGCGAAAGGTAGTATCCAGTGTGGCTCTTAACCAAACCATTAATTTGCCAACATTTTATCCAAATCCCCAGAATAAAGGGGAGAGACTTCTGCACGCTTTGGACTTACACAGGCAGCTACGCTTCTACTTGCTCAGTTTTTCTGAAAGCTTTTGTTTTGTTCAACTGTTTGTAGCATATGCTGCAGGATCACAGGGAAAGGCTATTTCAAAGCAGACTATTTAAAAATGGAAAGGACACTGCATTCGTTTCTGCTATGCACAGCATGGCATATCAGTGCCTAAGAATATTAGGCCACATTCTACCAGGGCAGCACTTCAGCAGCCTTTCTCAGAAGAGTACCAACCCAGGAAATTTTGGAGGCTGCAACTTGGAGTTCAGTGCACACTTTTATCAAGCATCATCACTTACCTCTTTACTCTAAATCCAGAGCAGGCTTTGCCACTGCAGTTCTGCAGGGCCTCATAGCGCCTCTTAATCCTATTTAGACCCAGCCGCCCTACCTCAGCTTTGGGATTCAACCCAAGTGTAATGACTGCAACAGTGAAACACGAACATAGTACAGTTGTTTACCTACCATAAATGTAGATGTTCGAGTGTATTCACTGTTGCAGTTCAGATTACCCACCAACCATCCCCCTTTCTTTGCTGGGACTTATCTATGTATTTGCTTGTAGATGAAGGTATTGTTTGTTTTAGTGTGTTTTTATAAGCAATATGTATTGCCTACCTCCTTGGGGGCACCTGACATCTGGGGCAAGAAAAACTGAAGAAAATGGTGTCTGCTGCATCTTTTATACCCCTGGCGCACTGACGTCAGGGAAGAGGCGACAGCAACCGACGCCGGACCAGGACTTTGGAATTCAGGCCGACTGTGGGTAGCCTGCCAGCAGGATAACCCAAGTGTAATGACTGCAAAAGATTCTGTGCCTGGAACCACTCTCAAGGGATGAGCACAGCAGCACCCAGTTTACCTCAGATTTGACAGTACTTAACTGAGATGCTTCACAAGGGCCTGTCTTTTTCCTCCATTAAAATCCACACCTCAGCCATTTCAGCTCATTATAACACAGAACCTCCCCTCTTCTCTTATCCACTGCTCAAGCAGTACCTCAGAGGGGCCAAAAATTTGAGACCACCCAGGAGAGCTCCAACCCCAGCCTGGGACCTTAACCTTGTATTGGAGAGACTCACTCTACCTCCTTTCGAGCCAGCTGTGACTGCAGACTTAAAATTTCTTTCTTGGAAACCCGCTTTCCTTTTAGCAATCAATTCAGCTAGAAAGGGTATCTGAATTACAGGCCCTTATGGCAGTGGAGACTTTCATCGTCTTTCATGTGGACAGGGTGCAACTCAGAACCAATCCATCCTTAATGCCCAAGGTGGTATCTAATCAGTCCATTCATTTGCCAACCTTCTTTCCCAATCCACAGAACAAAGGGGGACGGATTCTGCTTTCCTTGGATATGCACAGACAACTTAGATTCTACTTGGACAGGAGTAAACCTCAAGGAAAATCTAAACTGCTGGTAGCATTTGCTGCAGGGGCAGAGGGGAAGGCTACTTCAAAACAAACCATTTCTAAATGGATAAGCCATTGCATTAATTTCTGCTATAAGCACCATGGAAAACCTATCCCCCAGGGATCAGACCTCACTCCACCAGGGCTGCATCTACTTCTACAGCCTTTCTCAGAGGTGTTCCTACCAGTGACATCCTAGAAGCTGCTACCTGGAGTTCTGTATATACTTTCACCAAGCATTATCATTTGCCAATTTTCTCTAAATCCAGAGCTGGCTGTGCCACTGCAGTCTTGCAGGGCCTTATAGCTGGCCCTAATGCTATCTAAACTCCTCCTCCCAACCATAGCTTTGGGAATCTACACAAATGTAATGACTGCAACAGTGAAACACTAAGAACATAGTACAGTTGGGTACACTTACCATAAATGTAGATGTTAGTGTATTCACTGTTGCAGTCCTGGATGTCCTTCAAGGATGCATCTGCAGTCATAACATATGGGTTGTCCTGCCTCAGGCAGCCCTTCGGTCGGCCGGATTCCAAAGTCTGGGTCTGGCCTCGGCTGATGTCGCACTTCACCCGACGTCATAGCTCCTGGGGTATAAAGGCATCAGCCGACGCCATTTTCCTCAGTCTTTCTTGCCGCGCGGTGCCCGAAGCAGAAGCTGTTCGCAAGTGCCGGTCGGTCAGATCCAGAGATTTCAGCGTACCGAAGACTTCTAAAAAGCTAAGTACCCCGTTGGGGACTCTTTCTTGCCTCAGCCGATGTCAGACAAAGTAAATAATTGTTTAACTTGTGGGAAACAAATACCTCATAAGGATTTCCACTCTTACTGCCTTCCTTGCTTAGGCCCAGACCACGACGTATCAGCTTGTTTAGCCTGTGCTTCCTTCAACCGACGGACACTTAGACGTCGGTCATAGTTTGCAGAAGAGTTTTTTGGTCACGCTTTTGCATATAAAATGCCGTTGGGGACTCCAACTACACATTTAGCCAAAAAACGCAAGGAAAAGGACCGACACTCGCGGCCCGCGGTTTCGGCTGAAACCACGGTTAGGCCTACCGCGAGTGTCTCGGTTTCGGCTGAAAACCGAGTCCTCGGATGTCCTTCAAGGATGCATCTGCAGTCCTTACAAATGGGTTGTCCTGTCGTCAGGCAGCCCTTCGGTCGGCCGGATTCCAAAGTCTGGGTCTGGCTTCGGCTGGTGTCGCACTTCACCCGACGTCATTGCGGCAGTTCTTCGGGTATAAAGGCAGCAGCCGACGCCATTTTCCCCAGTCTTTCTTGCCGCTGGCCAGCAGAAGCTGTTCGCAAGTGCCGGTCGGTCAGATCCAGAAATTACTACTACCGAATACTACTTCGAAGACTTCTATAAAGCTAAGTACCCCGTTGGGGACTCTTTCTTGCCTCAGCCGATGTCAGAGAAAGTTAATAACTGTTTATCTTGTGGGAAACAAATACCTCATAAAGATTTCCACTCCTACTGCATACATTGTTTAGGCCCAGACCACGACGTAGCAGCTTGTCTAGCCTGTGCTTCTTTTAACCGACGGACGCTTAGACGTCGCTCGGACTTTGCTGAACAGATTTTTGGCTCCGATTTTGCCTACATTATGCCGTCGGATCCTCCGACTGCGCAAATTTCCAAAAAACGCAAAGAAAAGGACCGACACTCGCGGTCCGCGGTTTTGGCCAAAACCGCGGTTAAGCAAACCACGAGTGTCTCGGCTTCGGCCGAAACCGAGCAAGCGGTTCCTTCTTCAGCCGATAACTTGCCTTCTACCGAGGCCTCTTCTAACCTGGTAATAACGGCTTCTGAAATTCAACCTTCTGTTGCGATTTCACAGGATTTGTCAGACACCATTCCCCTAGATATTTCCACCCCTGCACGTGGAGCTGCTAGGCCTCCTCCAGCTATGTCTATTAAGGCCTATGCCAGGGCTAAACCAGCCAAAGAATCAAAACCTGTGCCTGCCAAGCCCCCCTCTCACAGGCCCAGCACCAGCTCCCATATGCTTTCTTTGGCAGAGGATCTCATCTCTTTAATTCGTGGAGCCCAGCCTCATCCAGACAGGGCCTCTCTCCCTCCTCCAGAAAAGAGGCCTAGAGCAGAGCCCCCTGAGCCTGTAGCCACAGATGATTCCTCTGATGCCTCAGATCATACAGACCCTCCTGAGGCTTCTTATTCTCCTTACGAAGACTCTGATGCTGAGGAGTCCATCCCTTCAGCCTCTCCTCCTGAGGAATTTTCCTTTGGGGAAACCTTGCATGCTATGAGGGAACAATTTCAGTGGCAGGGCCAAGATTTCTCAGATTCTAGAAAAAGGCTTAGGACCTTTCTACGCTTGCCACAGCATAGGCCCTTAGCTATACCTCCAGTTCTATCTGTTGTTGATGATGCATTTAATGATGCTTGCACTGCTCCTGATACTTTACCTCCAGCCCCTGCTAAGCCCGATAGGTACTACAGGGTCCCGGACACTCATCACCACTTATATAAGGCTCCTTTTGCAGATCCAGAGACTATCTCCCAGGGCCCTAAAGCTGTAGCAGCTACTTCTTCTAAAAACCCCCTCCCCTCTGAAAGGGATTCCAGGTCCTTAGAGAGATGGGGTAAAAAAGTTTACACCTCTGCTACTTTGTCAGCTAGAGCTTTGAACTGCCAATTTCATATGATTCAATATCAAGAGTTTATTCTTTACCAGTTGACTAAAAAGCTGTCCTCTGAAGAATCTTTAGATAAAAAGTATATTCAAGAAATGTTACATAACATACAGCAAGTTAGTATCCATTCTTTAAAATGTGGCTATGATGCACTGGAGGCTTCCTTTAGATCAGCCATGACTGGCACAGTTATCAGGAGGCATGCATGGTTGAAAGAACAGGCATTACCAGACCATGTCACATCTAAGCTTTTGGATGCACCTATGGACAAGGCCAATTTATTTGGTGCCCCCGCACAGCAGGTACTAAAAAAGATGGAAGAGAAAGCAAAATCTGTGCAAACAGTCAAAGATTTCTTACAAGTTCAACCTCCAAGGTTTAGCAGGAACTGGCCCTCCAAGAATTGGTCCTTTCCGGACTCTTCTAAGACACAAAGAGGCAGGAATAGGCGCTCTAGAGGCAGAAACCAATCCAGGGGTGCCTCAGGGGTCGCCAGTGGCAGGGTAACAACCAACGAGGCACCGATACAGCCACCACCACTACAACAACTCAATCACAGTGACTTGGCGGTGGCACCGCCTACCAGGGAACAACTAGAAGCACCCTTAGGCGGAAAGCTAACATTACTTTCAAAAAACTGGCACTGCATTACAAGAGAAAAATGGATTTTGCAGACTATAGACAAAGGTTACAGGTTACATTTCCATACACTACCAGGAAAGAGAGGAATGCCAAACCTTCCACCTTCTCAAAGGACAGAAGCTCTAAAACAAATATCTCAATTATTAAGAATGAGAGCTGTGGAAAAGGTACCATTTAACCGAGCAAGGAAAGGGATTTTACTCCAGGCTCTTCCTGGTACCAAGAAAGGAAAACAAATGGAGGCCTATTCTAGACCTGTCCGCTTTAAACACATTCCTCATTGTTCCAAAATTCAAAATGCTGACCCTACAGCAGCTTCTTCCCATGCTGGGCAAGGAGTCTTGGCTGGTAACTCTAGATCTCAAGGAGGCATACCTGCACGTCCCCATAAGACCAATTTGCAGAAGATACCTCAGATTTCTTGCAGGATCAGAGCATTATCAATTCTCAGCATTGCCCTTTGGCTTATCTACTGCGCCCAGAGTGTTCACGAAATGCCTGGCATCAGTAATCGCTCATTGCAGACTTCAGGGAATTCAAATCTATCCCTACCTGGACGACTGCCTGATACAAGCGGACAACAAAAACAAACTAACAGGAGACTTACAAAGAGTCATCTACCTGCTGCAAGCCCTGGGATATACAGTCAATACAAAAAAGTCAAGGCTGGCTCCATCCCAAAGAATAACCTTTCTGGGTGTAGAATTGGACTCATCAAAACAAATGGCATTTCTAACCACAGAAAAGAAAGAGCAACTTCCTCTCTACTTCTTGCCATTAACAAAGCAGAGCCATCTAACTGCAAGAAAAGTTCTACAAGCTCTAGGCTTCATGGCATCCTGCATAATACTGGTCCCTTATGCCAGGCTGCACATGAGAAAGCTACAGTGGTACCTAAAGAATTTGTGGTCTCAACACAAGCACAGCCTAGAAACCAAAATTCCAATGATTCCATGCCTGAAGCAAGAGTTCTTATGGTGGGCTCGGGCCTGTCAATCAAACACAGGACTGCCCTTCTCCAAAAGTCAACCAAACCAAACCATCACGACAGATGCCTCAGACCTCGGTTGGGGGGCACACATGATGGGCAAGTGCATTCAAGGCCTATGGGCTCAAGACCAGCTGCATCTGCACATAAATCTAAAAGAAATGATGGCAGTAAAATTGGCAATCCAAGCATTCAAACCTATTCTCCACGAAGGCCAGCTGATGATAAGGACAGACAACACCACAGTTATGTGGTACATCAACAAACAGGGAGGCACACACTCATACCCTCTATGCCGGTTGGCACTGGACCTATGGGATGTGGCTCTGAGCTACAACATTCAATTACAGGCAATTTACCTACCAGGCAAGGAAAACATTCTAGCAGACATATTAAGCAGAACCACAACAGATGCCCACGAATGGATGCTGCATCCGGACATCTTCAAAACCATCACAAGAGAATGGGGATTACCAGAAATAGACTTGTTTGCATCCCCACTCAACCACCAGTTGAAGAAATTCTGCACAAGGACTTACCACCCACTAGCTTGGAAGGTGGACTCACTATCCTTCAGTTGGAAAAACCTGACAGCATACGCATTCCCACCACTTCCTTTGATGCACAAAATGCTTCTCAAGATCAAAGAGGAACGTCCGAGGATCATTCTGATAGCCCCAGACTGGCCAAGACAACATTGGTATCCACTGCTGAGGAGCATGTCTCGGGAGCAAATATGGACACTGCCCCTGATCCCATTACTGCTGACACAGAACAACTACAACATCCTGCATCCAAACCTAAAAACTCTGCAGCTAACTGCCTGGAACATTACATAACAGCAATTAACCCAAATTTATCCCAAAGGGTTAAAGACATAATCCTGGAGGCTCGTAGACCTTCAACAAGAAGGAATTATGCAGCAAAATGGAAAAGATATCTCATCTGGAGTACTGCAAAGGGGCAAGATGTGACACTGGTGAACATAGCCAACATCCTGGAGTACTTGGCGGAGCTCTTTCATACAGGCCTGTCCTATTCCTCCATCAAGATACATGCATCAGCTATTTCAGCAGAATACAGCTTAGATCCTCCTGTCTTCTCGCATCCTCTGCTCAGACAATTTCTGAGAGGAATTAAAAATGTAAAACCTCCCAGGAAACCTCCATTGCCAGCATGGGACTTGAACTTTGTGCTAGAAAAACTGACTCTACCTCCTTTCGAACCAGCAGCTACAGCAGAATTGCAATACTTATCCTGGAAGACTGCTTTCCTGCTGGCAATAACTTCAGCAAGAAGGGTCTCTGAACTACAGGCATTAATGGCAGTACAACCCTTCCTGATCTTCCATCAAGATAGAGTGTCCTTGAGAACAAATCCTACATTTATGCCTAAGGTGGTATCCAGAGTCTCTTTAAATCAGGCTATCCACCTTCCTCCATTCTTCCCAATCCACAGAACAGGGAGAAAACTCTTGCATACCTTGGATGTACACAGACAATTACACTACTACCTGGACAGGACAAAAAACAATAGAAAAACTGACCAGCTTCTGGTAGCATATGCAACAGGAAAGGAAGGAAAACCAATTTCTAAACAGACAATCTCCAAATGGATAGGAAATTACATTAGATTTTGTTACTCCTACCATGGAAAGAAAACTCCAGAGAACATCAGGCCTCACTCCACAAGGGCTACAGCCACTACCACAGCTTTCTTACGAGGGGTGGCAACCAAGGACATTATAGAGGCTGCTACTTGGACCTCCGTGCATACATTTGCCAAGCATTATAATTTACCTCTATACTCTAGATCCCGTGCTGGTTTTGCCACTGCTGTTTTGCAAGGGATACTAACTACACCATAATCTACTCTCATTTCCTCCTCCCCTAGTCTAGCTATGGTATTCTACCCATTTGTAAGGACTGCAGATGCATCCTTGAAGGACATAGTACAGTTTTGTACCTACCATAAATGTAGATGTCCGAGAGGAATGCATCTGCAGTCAGGATTACCCACCCTCCTTCCCTCTGAGGTACTCCTAGGGTACTTACCAATCTTCAGCTAGCTTGGGGGGGATCTATTATGGTGTATTTGTTTGTATATATGTACATACATGCTTATTTTGTGTGTTTGCTCTCTACTATTTGGCATTTATCCAAATTTAGCCATCCAGGAGGGCACCTGGCATCTGGGGCAAGAAACACTGAGGAAAATGGCGTCGGCTGCTGCCTTTATACCCGAAGAACTGCCGCAATGACGTCGGGTGAAGTGCGACACCAGCCGAAGCCAGACCCAGACTTTGGAATCCGGCCGACCGAAGGGCTGCCTGACGACAGGACAGCCCATTTGTAAGGACTGCAGATGCATTCCTCTCGGACATCTACATTTATGGTAGGTACAAAACTGTACTTTCTTCCTTTTGCCGAAAGCATGCCTCCGACAACCGAGGCCATAGAGGCCCCGGCTGAGTCGGCTACAGAAATTCCTACCGAAGAAGCAGGCGCACAAGAATTGTCCGACACCATTCCGTTGGGCATCTCTACTCCTGCACGTGTGGCAGCTAGACCCCCTGCTTCTATGTCTATTAAGGCCTTCTCCAGGGCTAAAGCAGCTAAACTTTCCAAGGCCTTACCTACAAAAGCTCCCTCTCACAGACCTTCCTCAAGTTCTCAGATTCTCAGCCTTGCTAAGGATCTTATTTCTCTGATAGGGGATCCCAACCTCACCCAGACAGGGCCTCACAACCTCCTCCTGAAAAAAGGCCTAGGACTGAACCCCCTGAACCTCTCTCCTCTGACTATTCCTCGGATGGATCAGATTTATCAGACCATCAGGAAGGACCATACTCACCTTATGAGGATTCGGATGCAGAAGACTCCATTCCTTCTGCCTCCCCCCCAGAAGAATTTTCATTTGGGGAAACTCTACACTCAATGAGGGAACATTTCCAATGGCAGGGTCAGGATTTTTCTGATTCTAGGAAAAGGCTAAGGACTTTTTTACACTTGCCACAGCATAGGCCTTTAGCCATACCACCTGTACTATCAGTTGTTGATGATGCATACAATGATGCCAGTTCTGCCCCTGATTCTCTTCCCCTGGCCCCTGCCAAACCTGACAGATATTACAGGGTCCCGGATTCTCACTTCCACTTGTATAAGGCCCATGCTGCAGACCCAGAAACCATTTCTCTGGGCCCTAAGGGTGTTGCAGCTGCCTCTGCCAAAAACCCCCTACCCTCTGAAAGAGAATCAAGAGCATTAGAGAGATGGGGTAAAAAGGTTTATACATCTGCTACTCTTTCTGCCAGGGCTTTAAACTGTCAATTTCACATGATACAGTACCAGGAATTTTGTTAGATCAGCTGAATAAAAAGCTTTCCTCTCCTGAACCTTTAGACCGTAAGTCCCTTCAGGATTTGGTACACAACTCTCAGCAGGTCAGTAATCATTTCTTAAAATGTGGCTATGATGCACTGGAGGCTTCATTTAGATCAGCTATGACTGGAGCAGTGATTCGAAGGCATGCCTGGCTAAAAGAGCGATCCTTGCCAGACCATGTTAAGTCTAAACTCCTAGATGCCCCTATGGAGAAACAAAGTTTATTTGGCTCCCCTGCACAGGAGGTTCTAAAGAAAGTGGAAGAAAAAGCAAAATCTGTGCAAACAGTCAAGGATTTTCTGCAGGTCCAACCTCCGAGGTTCAGCAGAAATTGGCCTTCAAAGAATTGGTCCTTTCCAGACACCGTCAGAGCACAGAGAGGCAGAAATAGACGCCCAAGAGGCAGAGGTCAATCAAGGGGTGCCTACAGGGGTCGTCCGTGGCAACCTGCCAACCAGAGGAGTACCGCCACAGCTGCAACTGCAACCACTTCCACAGGACAGACACGACTTGGCTCTGATTCCGCCTACCAGGGAACAACTGGAAGCACCCTTGGGCGGAAAGCTAGCTTTATTTTCAAAAAACTGGCATTGCATTACAGGAGACAAATGGACTTTGCAAACAATAGACAAAGGCTACAGGTTTCACTTCCACACTTTACCAAAAAAGAGAGGAATGCCAAACCTTCCACCAAGCCAGAAGTCAGAGGCTCTAAAACAAATCATCAACTTACTAAAGATGAGAGCAATAGAAAAAGTACCATCTATGGAACAAGGCCAAGGATTTTACTCCAGACTATTCCTTGTACCAAGAAAAGAAACTCAATGGAGGCCTATTCTCGACTTGTCCGCACTAAACACATATCTCATTGTACAAAAATTCAAGATGCTGACCCTACAGCAACTTCTTCCCATGTTGGGCAAGGAGTCTTGGCTGGTGACTCTAGATCTCAAGGAGGCATACCTGCACGTCCCTATACGACCAGATTGCAGAAGACACCTCAGATTTCTTGCAGGATCAGAGCATTATCAATTCTCAGCATTGCCCTTTGGCTTATCTACTGCGCCCAGAGTATTCACGAAATGCCTGACATCAGTAATTGCACATTGCAGGCTTCAGTGAATTCAGATCTACCCATACCTGGACGACTGCCTAATACAAGCGGACAACAAGACAAAAATAATAAAGGATTTGGCCTATGTCATACAACTGCTGCAAGCCTTGGGATACACAGTAAACATACAGAAGGCAAGACTAGTGCCATCCCAAAGGATAACATTTTTGGGTGCAGAACTGGACACACTAACTCAGATGGCTTTTCTCACAGAAGAAAAACAAAAGCAACTACCAGTCTACTTCATGGCATTGACAAGACAAACTCAGCTTACTGCAAGGAAAGTCCTGCAGGCCCTGGGTTACATAGCATCCTGCATAATCTTGATCCCACATGCCAGGCTGCATATGAGAAAATTACAATGGTACCAAAGGAATGTATGGTCTCAACACAGACACAGTCTAGAAACCATGATACCAATCATTCCATGCCTGAAAAAACAATTCCTGTGGTGGGCTCAGGCCTGCCAGACCAACAGAGGGTTGCCTTTCCACAAACCACAACCAAGGCAGACCATCACCACGGACGCCTCAGACCTAGGCTGGGGGGCACACATGGAAGACAAGTGTATCCAAGGCCTATGGTATCAAGACCAGCTGAATCTACACATAAATCTAAAGGAGATGCTGGCAGTGAAGCATGCAATCGAGGCATTCAAATCATTCCCCCAGCAAGGACACCTGCTGATAAGGACGGACAATACCACAGTCATGTGGTACATCAACAAACAGGGAGGCACGCATTCCTACCCTCTATGCCGGATGGCAATGGACCTGTGGAACCTAGGCCTGAATCTCAACATTCAACTGCAGGCCAGATTCGTACCAGGAAAAGAGAATTCACTATCAGACAGCTTAAGCAGAACTACCACGGATGCTCACGAATGGATGCTGCATCCAGACATCTTCAAAAACATAAAGAAATGGGGAATGCCAGAGATAGACCTGTTCGCCTTCCCACTCAACCACCAACTGAAGAAATTCTGCTCAAGAGAATACCACCCACAAGCCTGGAGGGTGGACTCCCTTTCTTTCAGCTGGAAGGCCCTGACAGTTTATGCCTTTCCACCTCTCCCATTGATGTACAAAGTTCTACTGAAGATCAGGGAGGAACAGCCAAAGGTAATTCTGATAGCTCCAGACTGGCCAAGGCAGCACTGGTACCCGCTACTGAGAAGCATGTCTCGGACGAACTCATGGCCTCTACCTCTATGGCCTTTACTTCTAACGCAGAACAACTACAAGACACTGCATCCAAACATGAAAACGCTGCAGCTAACTGCCTGGAAAATTGCATAAAACAAAACCAATCTGATTTATCTCAGAGGGTCAAGGACATTATCCTGGAGGCTCGCAGACCCTACACAAGGAAAACATACTCAGCCAAATGGAAGAGATTCCTCATTTGGAGTGCATCAAAGGGAACAAATGTCACACTGGCAAACCTAGCACACATCCTAGAATACTTAGCAGAACTGTTCCACAATGGCCTGTCCTATTCTTCCATTAAGATTCATGCTTCAGCAATTTCAGCAGAGTACAACATGGATCCTCCTATCTTCTCTCACCCTCTCCTCAGACAATTTTAAGAGGGATCAAAAATGTAAAACCTCCAAGGAAACCACCTCTGCCTACATGGGATCTCAATTTTGTGCTGGAAAAATTAACACTTCCCCCTTTTGAACCAGCAGCATCAGCAGACTTACAGTTCTTATCTTGGAAAACTGCCTTCCTTCTAGCAATCACTTCAGCAAGAAGGGTATCCGAGTTACAGGCATTAATGGCAGTGCAGCCTTTCCTTGTCTTTCACCAGGATAGAGTGTCTCTGAGAACCAATCCTACTTTCATGCCAAAGGTGGTATCCAGGGTATCCTTGAACCAAGCTATTCATTTACCTACGATGTCCTTCATGGCTGCATCTGCAGTCATAACAACTGGGTTGTCCTGTCGTCAGGCAGCCCTTCAGTCGGCCGGATTCCAAAGTCCGGGTCCGGCTTCGGCTGATGTCGCACTCCACCCGACGTCATCTCTGTTGGTCTTCGGGTATAAAAGCATCAGCCGACGCCTTTTTCCTCAGTCTTTCTTGCCGTGGCCAAGCAGAAGCTGTTCGCAAGTGCCGGTCGGTCGGATCCAGAGATTACTTCTACCTAATACTACTTCGAAGACTTCTAAAGCTAAGTACCCCGTTGGGGACTCTTTCTTGCCTCAGCCGATGTCAGAAAAAGTTAACAATTGTTTAACCTGTGGGAAACAAATACCTCATAAAGATTTCCACTCTTACTGTCTGCCTTGTTTAGGCCCAGCCCACGACGTAGCAGCCTGTTCGGCCTGTGCTTCTTTCAACCGACGAATGCTTAGGCGTCGGTCGGAGTTTGCAGAACAGTTTTTCGGTTCTGATTTTGCGTACATTATGCCGTCGGATCCTCCGACTACCCAATCTACCAAAAAACGCAAAGATAAAGACCGACACTCGCGGTCCGCGGTTTCGCCCGAAACCATGGATAAGCAAACCGCGAGTGTCTCGGTTTCGGCGAAACCGAGAAAACTGATCTAAGTACAGCTGAACCTACTCCTACAACTGAGGCCCCTGCTAAAACTCTTGAATCGACCTCAGAAATTTTACCCACTACGGTGGTTGACTTATCAGACACCATCCCCTTGGATGTCTCTACCCCAGCACGTGGTGCTGCTAGGCCTCCAGCAGCCATGTCCATTAAGGCCTTCGCCAGGGCTAAAGCAGCCAAGACTACTAAAACAGTGCCTGTTAAACCCCCCACATCCAGGCCCTCTTCTAGTTCCCAAATGCTTACTTTGGCAGAAGATTTAATTTCTTTAATCAGAGTGTCTCAATCTCACCCAGATAGGGCCTCTCAGCCCCCAGGGAAGAGACCTAGGGCAGAGCCCCCTGAGCCAGTGTCCTCTGATGAATCTGCTGATGAATCAGACATAACTGACCAGCCAGAGGCTCCCTTCTCCAATTTTGAAGATTCTGATGCTGAAGAATCCATTCCAGCTGCTTCCCCACCAGAAGAATTCTCCTTTGGGGAAACCTTGCATGCCATGCGAGAACAGTTCCAATGGCAGCAACAGGATTTTTCAGACTCCAGAAAAAGACTTAGGACCTTTCTGCACCTCCCACAGCACAGGCCCTTAGCTATACCTCCTGTTCTCTCTGTGGTGGATGATGCTTTCAATGATGTTTGCTCCGCTCCAGATTCTTTACCCCAGCCCCTGCCAAACCAGACAGATTTTACAGGGTGCCAGATACTCATCACCACCTTTACAAGGCCCCACTTGCAGACCCAGAAACTATATCCCAGGGTCCCAAGGCAGTAGCAGCGACCATAGCTAAAACCCTACTCCTTCTGAAAGGGAAGCAAGGTCATTAGACAGATGGGGTAAAAGGTCTACACTTCAGCTACTCTCTCAGCTAGAGCTTTAAACTGTCAGTTTCACATGATACAATACCAAGAGTTTATGCTTGATCAGTTAACTAAAAACTAACCACTGATGAATCTCTTGATAAGAAATATGTATTAGAGATGGTAAATAACATACAACAGGTTAGCAACCATTCCTTAAAATGTGGCTATGATGCACTGGAGGCTTCATTTAGATCAGCCATGACAGGCACAGTGATAAGAAGGCATGCATGGCTAAAGGAACAAGCTTTACGGATCATGTTAAAGCTAAGCTGCTAGATGCTCCTATGGACAAGACAAGTTTGTTTGGTACACCTGCCCAGCAGGTTATGAAGAAAATGGAAGAAAAGGCAAAATCTTTTCAAACTGTTAAAGATTTCTTGCAGGTTCAACCCCAAGGTTTAGCAGGAACTGGCCTGCCAAAATTGGTCCTTTCCTGACTCCACAAAATTTCAAAGGGCCAGGAATAGTCGTTCCAGAGGCAGAAACCAATCCAGAGGAGGTGCCTACAGAGGACGACAGTGGCAAGGTAACAACAGAGGCACAGACACAGCCACTGCCACTACATCAGCACAACCACAGTGACTTAACCCTAAATCCGCCTACCAGGGAACAAATAGCAGCTCCTCTAGGCGGAAAGTTAACCTTATTTTCAAGGAACTGGCACTACATAACAAAAGACAAGTGGATTTTACAAACCATAGATCAAGGGTAACAGTTTAACTTGCAGACTTTACCAGTCAAAAGAGGAATGCCAAATCTACCTCCAAATCAAAAACAGAGGCTCTACCAGATAATGGAGTTAGCAAACATGAGAGCTGTGGAAAGAGTGCCAACAGCAGAGCAAGGAAAGGGGTTCTATTCCAGACTATTCCTAGTTCCAAGAAAGGAAAAAAGTTGGAGACCAATTCTCGACCTGTCCACCTTAAATACATACATCATTGTCCCAAAATTCAAAATGCTGACCCTACAGCAGCTTCTTCCCATGCTGGGCAAGGAGTCTTGGCTGGTAACTCTAGATCTCAAGGAGGCATACCTGCACGTCCCCATTCGACCAATCTGCAGAAGATACCTCAGATTTCTTGCAGGATCAGAGCACTATCAATTCTCAGCATTGCCCTTTGGCTTATCTACTGCCCAGAGTATTCACAAAATGCCTGGCATCAGTAATCGCCCATTGCAGACTACAGGAATTCAAATTTACCCATACCTGGACGACTGCCTGCTACAAGGGGACAACAAAAGCAAGCTGACAACAGATTTACAAAGGGTCATTTACTTGCTACAAGCACTGGGATACACAGTCAATTTACAAAAGTCAAGGCTGATACCATCCCAAACAAGGACATTCTTGGGCGCGGAATTGGACACAGTAAAACAAATGGCATTCCTGACTACAGAAAAACAAAAAGAACTTCCTCTTTACTTCTTGGCACTAACAAAACTGAACAAGTTAACAGCAAGAAAAGTACTGCAGGCCTTGGGCTTCATGGCATCATGCATAATCTTGGTTCCATTTGCCAGACTACATATGAGAAAACTACAGTGGTTCCTAAAGAATTTATGGTCCCAACACAGACACAGTCTAGAAACAGAAATCCCACTAATTCCATGCTTAAAACAGGAGTTCCTATGGTGGGCTCAGGCATGCCAGTCAAACCCAGGCCTACCCTTTCGCAGATGTCAAGCAAGCCAGACCATCACAACAGACGCTTCAGACCTAGGATGGGGGCCCACATGCTGGACAAATGCGTGTAAGGATTGTGGACACAGGATCAACTTCACCTGCACATCAACCTAAAAGAAATGCTGGCAGTAAAACTGGCAATCCAAAAGTTCAAACCATTTCTCAAGGAGGGCCAGTTGAGGATAAGGACAGACAACACCACAGTCATGTGGTACATCAACAAACAGGGAGGCACTCATTCATACCCCCTATGCAGAATGACCTTGGAGCTGTGGAGCCTGCCACTCAGCGACAACATCCAGTTACAGGCAATATTTGTACCGGGAAAGACAATACTCTAGCAGACATATTAAGCAGAACCACTCGGATGCCCACGAATGGAAGCTGCACCCGGACATCTTCAAGACCATCTCAAAGAAATGGGGAATGCCACAGATAGACCTATTCGCATCACCTCTCAACCACCAGCTCAAAAAATTCTGCACAAGGACATTCCACCCACTAGCATGGAAAGTGGATTCGCTCTCCTTCAACTGGAAAGGCCTAACAGCATATGCATTCCCACCTCTTCCTTTGATACACAAGGTACTACTGAAAATCAAGGAAGAACGTCCAAGGATAATCCTGATAGCTCCGAACTGGCCAAGACAACACTGGTACCCACTACTGAGGAGCATGTCTCGGAACAATATGTGGCCAATACCCCTGATGCCTTTGATGTTAACTCAGAACAACTACAGCATCATGCATCCAAACCTAAAAACGTTGCAACTAACTGCATGGAACATCACATAGCGGCAGCTAATCCAGAACTTTCCCAAAGAGTAAAAGACATTATTCTTGAAGCACGCAGACCTTCAACAAGAAGGAACTATGCTGGAAAATGGAAAAGGTTTGTCATTTGGAGTACAGAAAGAGGAAAAGATGTGTCAAACATGGATATGCCTAACATTCTGGAGTATCTGGCCGAACTTCTTCATTCAGGCCTGTCCTACTCCTCCATCAAGATACATGCATCAGCTATTTCAGCAGAATACAGCTTTGATCCACCTGTTTTTTCGCACCCTTTGCTCAGGCAGTTCCTCAGAGGAATCAAGAATGTAAAACCTCCAAGGAAACCTCCATTACCAGCTTGGGATTTGAACTTTGTGCTAGAAAAATTGACACTATCACCCTTTGAACCAGCAGCAACAGCAGACCTACAACACCTGTCATGGAAAACTGCTTTCCTACTGGCAATTACTTCAGCAAGGAGGGTTTCAGAACTACAGGCCTTAATGGCAGTGCAACCCTTCCTAATCTTCCACCAAGATAGAGTGTCCGTGAGGACTAATCCTACATTTATGCCCATGGTGGTATCCAGAGTGTCTTTAAACCAGGCAATCCACCTACCTACCTTCTTTCCCAATCCACAAAACAGAGGGGAAAGAATACTGCATACCTTGGATGTACATAGACAGCTACGCTACTACTTGGACAGAACAAAAAATAGCAGAAAGACTGACCAACTTTTTGTAGCCTATGCAACAGGAAGGGAAGGAAAAGCTATTTCCAAACAGACAATCTCCAAATGGATAGGAAATTGCATACGATTCTGTTACTCCTTCCATGGAAAACCAATTCCACAGAACATAAGACCTCATTCTACAAGGGCAACAGCCACTACCACAGCCTTCTTATGAGGAGTGGCAACCAAAGACATTATTGAGGCGGCTACTTGGACCTCCGTGCATACATTTGCCAAGCATTATAATTTGCCTCTATATTCCAGATCCCGAGCAGGGTTTGCCACTGCTGTACTGCAAGGGATCCTAAACACACCATAATCTACTTTTATCCTCCTCCCTAGTTGGCTATGGTATTCTACCCAGTTGTTATGACTGCAGATGCATCCATGAAGGACATAGTACAGTTTTGTACCTACCATAAATGTAGATGTCCGAACTGGATAGCATCTGCAGTCAGGATTACCCTCCCTCCTTCCCCTCTGTGGTACTCCTAGGGTGTTTACCCTCCTAATAGCTAGCTGTTGGGGGGGAGTCTTTTATGGTGTATTTGTTTGTATATATGTACATACATGCTTATTGTTGTGTTTACCTCTATCTATTTGGAAACATTGGCATCTATCCAAATTTTACCCTGCAAGAGGGCTTCTGGCATCTGGGGCAAGAAACACTGAGGAAAATGTCGGCTGATGCTTTTATACCCGAAGACCAACAGAGATGACGTCGGGTGGAGTGCGACATCAGCCGAAGCCGGACCCGGACTTTGGAATCCGGCCGACTGAAGGGCTGCCTGACGACAGGACAACCCAGTTGTTATGACTGCAGATGCTATCCAGTTCGGACATCTACATTTATGGTAGGTACAAAACTGTACTTTCTTCCCTAACCCACAGAACAGGGGGGAAAAACTACTGCACACCTTGGATGTACACAGACAACTGCGCTACTATATGGACAGAACTAAGACCAGCAGAAAAACTGACCAGCTTCTGGTAGCATATGCAACAGGAGTGCAAGGAAAAGCAATTTCCAAACAGACAATTTCAAAATGGATAGGAAATTGCATTCGATTCTGCTACTCTTTTCATGGAAAGACAACTCCTGAAAATATCAGGCCTCACTCCACAAGAGCTACAGCCACCACTACAGCTTTCCTACGAGGAGTGGCTACCAAAGACATTTTAGAAGCTGCTACTTGGAGCTCTGTGCATACATTTGCCAAGCATTACAATCGTCCTTTATACTCCAGATCCCGAGCAGGTTTTGCAACTGCAGTTTTACAAGGGATCTTAACTACACCATCATTATCTTAGTGCCTCCTCCCCCAGTTTGGCTATGGTATTCTACCCATATGTTATGACTGCAGATGCATCCTTGAAGGACATAGTACAGTTTTGTACCTACCATAAATGTAGATGTCCGATAGGTATGCATCTGCAGTCAGGATTACCCACCCTCCTTCCCCTCTGTGGTATTCCTAGGGTACTTACCCCTCTCTTAGCTAGCTGGGGGAATCTATTATGGTGTATTTGTTTGTATGTATATATGTATATATACTTTTTGCTTTCTACTGTTTGGAATTTTCTACTTTTATCCAAATTTAGCCTTCCTAGAGGCCACCTGGCATCTGGGGCAAGAAACACTGAGGAAAATGGCGTTGGCTGATGCCTTTATACCCCAGGAGCTATGACGTCGGGTGAAGTGCGACATCAGCCGAGGCCAGACCCAGACTTTGGAATCCAGCCGACCGAAGGGCTGCCTGAGGCAGGACAACCCATATGTTATGACTGCAGATGCATACCTATCGGACATCTACATTTATGGTAGGTACAAAACTGTACTTTCCATCCCTCCCTGTGGACCCTCAGGTTCACAGCCTGGCTACTCCACTACCGTCGTTGTCAGACCATCGTTTTTCGCCTGAGGTGGTGCACATTTTATCCTCTTCTCATAAGTCTTCCACCAGGAAGATTTATTCCAGCAAATGGAAGAGATTTTCCATTTGGGCTCATGCCCAAGGACTTGACCCTTACACAGCCCCAATTCCTGCTGTTTTGGACTTTGTCCATGCTCTTTCGGCAGGGTTCTGCTACCATTAAAGTGCAGCTGGCTGCTATTTCTAATTTTCATATCTCCTACAAGCCTTTTCTTATGGCCCATAAACTCTGTAAGGCCTTTCTGAAGGGCACCTTGTTACTCCGGCCTCCTGTGTCAGAACCTATCATGCACTGGGATCTAAACTTTGTTTTGCAAGCCCTGACTTCCCCACCTTTCGAACCGGCTGCCTCCTGTGAGTTAAAGTTTCTGTCTTGGAAGACTGCTTTCCCAGTAGCCATCACATCTGCCAGACGGTTGTCAGAGATTCAAGCTCTGTCCATCTAACCCCCGTATTTAATCTTCCATAAGGACAGGGTTTCTCTTAGACCTAATCCCTACTTTCTTCCTAAAGTAACATCTACTGTTAATCTCAATCAGTCTATTGAGCTGCCAATTTTCTTCTCTCAATTCTCGAACAAAGCAGAGTTCAGATTTCATCAATTGGACGTGCACAGGCAATTATGATTCTACTTACACAGGACAAAACAACTACGAAAAGCTGACCAATTGTTTGTGTCTTTTTCAGAAAGTAGAGCAGGATTCCCTATTTCCAAGGTTACAATTTCCAGATGGATTTCAAGTTGTATTTCCTTTATTAGGGCTGTTTCTGTGTCGATAGCTTATTATGCCAGGTTGTTTTTGGATGATATTTGTGCTGCAGCCACATGGGCTTCCCCACACACCTTTATTACTCATTACAAACTGGACGTGGCTTCTAGGGACCGGGCTTCCTTTGGTTCCACAGTCCTCAGGAGTATCTTCCTTTGAGCCTCCCAGGATAGAGGTGCTGGGGACGCTGCCCCGTGAGTAAGAATATAGGCGAGATTGGACTACATAACATCAAGAAGTTATGTACTCACCATAACGTTCGAAGTATGTAGTCCATCTCGCCTCACATTCTTATGTATCCTCCCACCCTGCCCCCTTCCTGGAGATTTGGAGGCTGGAATTGGTGTTTGAGTACCCTTCAATGGTAGTTGTTTTTTTCTTAAGCCCTTTGATAGTGTTCTACTGTAGTGAGTTGTTGTTATGCATGAAGTGTGATTGTGGGTTCGCAGCAAACTAGATCTGGGGCTATGGAGCAGTGCAACATGGGATACCTGTTTAGCCCAGCCAATAAGAGACTTCATGCTAGAAAATAAAAGTTGACCAAGTCAGATCTGATATTCGGCTCCGAACCAGTGAGTAAGAATGTGAGGCGAAATGGACTACATACATCGAACGTTATGATGAGTACATAACTTCTTGTTTCATATGCTCAAGTATCAACAACATGTTATGGGATTACTGAAACAGAAAATGATAATTTCAGAATGTGCAGAAAATAAAGAATTGCAGGAATTGTTGCATGCAGCTGAACAAGTTGGAAAGCATACTTTGCAATGTGGTTTTGATTCTTTAGAGGCCGCCTGCAGGGCCGCAGTTACTGGATCTGTGATTAGGAGACATGCCTGGTTAAAGGAACAAAATTTGCCTGATCATGTTAAAGCTAAATTACTAGATGCACCTTTACAGCATGATACTCTGTTTGGTATTAAGGCAGAAGAGGTTTTAAAGAAAATGGAAGACAAAGCTAAGTCTATGCAAACTGTAAAAGACTTCTTACAAGTGCAGCCACCAGGATTCAGTAGACACTGGCCTACAAAAGTTGGTCCTTTCCTGTTTCTGACAGAGCTCAAAGGGGCAAATCCAGATGGCCCTAAGGGTTCCAAATACAAGATTCATACAGGTCAAAGCAATGGGGCGCTTCTACCTCCAAATCTGGAGGAGATAAAGCACAAGCCTAGAGAAAACAGTCCCATTGACTTCCCTCTGCCTTTACCAAGCACTTATCTTTTGGCAGCACCTTTAGGGGGAACATTAGCACTTTTTTGTTCAAAATTGGCAGTTAATAGCCCAGGACAAGTGGGTGCTAAACATAGTATCACATGGGTACAGATTCCATTTCCATACTCTGCCAAGGGCAAACGGTTGGCCAGATCTGCCAAAAAATCAATGGGCAGAGGCACAGAAACAAGTTATGTCCCTCATGGATATGGGGGCCATTCAGCCAGTACCAGAACAGGAAAAAGACAAGGTTTTTACTCGACTGTTCTTGGTACCCAGAAAGGACAAGGCCTGGCGACCAATACTGGATTTATCGATTTTGAACACATACCTGCACATTTCAGAATTCAAAATGCTGACTTTGCAGCAGCTTCTGCCCATGCTGGGCAAGAATGCTTGGCTGGTGACATTAGACCTAAAAGAGGCATACCTGTATATCCCAATAAGACAATCGTGCAGAAGATACCTCAGATTCAAGGCTGGCTTACTGCATTACCAATTCTCTGCACTGCCCTTTGGCTTTTCTACTGCGCCCGGGGTCTTTACAAAGTGCCTGCCACCAGTAATTGCATTTTGCAGACAAAAGTATTCAAATATATCCTTAATTGGACGACTCTCTCATTCAAGCAGAGAACAAGGGCATTCTTCTTCAACACCTGGCGTTTGTGAAAAGGCTTCTAACATGCCTAGGGTACACAATAAACGAAAAGAAATCACAACTTGTACCCTCTTAAAAGATAACATTCCTGGGTGCAAGCTTGAATACAACTGCCCAGATGGCTTACCTCACGCCAGATAAGCAAAGGCAACTGACTACTTACTTCAAACTGATGGCAAGAAAAACCCAGATGTTCATCGTGTTACACTGCTGCAGTCATTACACTTGGGTTATCCTGCCGTTAGGCGTTTCCCCAGTTGGCCAGAGTTCCAAAGTCTTGGTTCGGCATCGGTTGCTGTTGCCTCCTCCCTGACGCCAGTGCGATAGGGGTATATAAGATGCAGCCGATGCCATTTTCTTCCGTCTTTCTTGCTGTGCGGTGCCCGAAGCAAAAGCAGTTTGCAAGTGCCGGTCGGCCGACTCCTGAGACTTTCATTTCCGAATCCAGAACCGAAATCTTCTACAAACCTAAGTACCCCATTGGGGAAAATTTTTCTTGCCTCAGTCCGATGTCAGTAAAAGTTAACTGTATTTCTTGTGGGAAGCAAATACCTCATAAGAATTTCCATTCTTATTGCATCCCATGCCTAGGCCCAGACCACGACGTCACTGGTTATTGGTTTTGTGCTAGGTTTAACAAGCGCACTATTAAACGTCGGTTTGATTTTGCCCGACATTACTTTGGCAGAAAATTTAATTATACGATGCCGTCGGAACTTCCGACGACTGCAATTCATAAGAAGCGCAAAGACAGGCATCCGAGGCCCAAAACGGACGAAGGTGCCTCTTCTAGGCCAGTCGCCGGTTCTCCGGTTTTCAGCGAGGCACCTTCGTAGCCTCTGACGACCACTTCTGCAGAACCACAGGCAGCCACCGACTCCTTAGTAGAGATGGCTGGGCCATCGGACTCCTAAGTTTTATAGACTACCGAAACCAACCCTGCAGAGGGATCCGGTGTACATGAGCCTCCTGCAGTTTGAGGGTGTATTCAGACCTAGTCAACTTAGCCTTAAACCCTCTTCTAAGTCTAAACCACCTTTTAAATCTAAGAAATCAGTCTCCAGGGCAGGCCTCCATGCCTAAGAAACAAATGCTCAAAATGGCTGAAGACCTGATCACTCTGATCAGGGGGTACCATCCCCCTCCTGATAAAAGGCCCAGACAGAATGTGGATTCTGACTCCTTCGACCAGGTGTCCATTTCCTCACAGTCTTTCTCAGACCTAGGTTACTCTCTTCCCCCTTATGAGGATTCTGATGCTGAGGAGTCCATTCCATTAGCCTCGCCCCCAGAGGATTTTTCCTTTGGGGAAACTTTACACACCATGAGGGAGCATTTCCATTGGGAGGGCCAGGATTACTCAGAATCCAAGAAAAGGCTCAGAGAATTCCTACTTTTACCTCAACACAGGCCCCTGGCTATTCCGCCAGTGTTAGACATTGTGTATACTGAATCCAGCTTAAATCCTGACTCCTTACCTCCAGCTCCAGTTAAACCGGACAGGTATTACAGAGTCCCTGACTCACTCAAATTTCTGTATAAAAGCCCAGTGGCAGACCCAGAAACTATTTCTCAGGGACGCAAAGGGGTCAAGGCCTCATCAGCAAAGAACCCAGTTCCCTCTGACAGAGACTCCAGAGCATTAGACAAATGGGGAAAGAAAGTATATACATCTGCAACTTTAGCAATGAGAGCTTTGAATTGCCAATTTCACATGTTAAAATACCAGCAATTTCTGATGTCTCAGTTGAAGTAAAAAATGCTTTCAGATACAGATCCTCCAAATTTTAAAGAAATACAGGATTTATTGCATGCTGCTGAACAAGTGGGAAAACATACTTTGCAATGTGGTTTTGATTCTTTGGAGGCCTCCTGCAGAGCAGCAGTTGCAGGCTGTTGTCATTAGAAGACACGCATGGTTAAAGGAACAAGCATTGCCAGATCATGTTAAAGCAAAACTACTGGATGCACCCTTGCAGCATGATGTCCTATTTGGAGTTAAAGCAGAAGAGGTACTAAAGAAAATGAAGGATAAGGCAAAATCTATGCAAACAGTGAAAGATTTCTTACAGGTACAGCCTGCAAGATTTAGCAGAAACTGGCCAACAAAGAATTGGTCCTTTCCTGTTAGACAGACAGACAGACCTCGAAGGGGGTAAATACAGATATCCAAGAGGCAGAGGACAGCCACAAGGTCCTTACAGGCCTCGACAATGGGGTGCACCTGGCCAGAAAGGAGAAGTCAGACAACAACCTTACAAAAAGCAGTCCCAATGACTTCCCACTACAGCTGCCAAACATTTCTCTCTTGGCAGCCCCACTGGGAGGAAAACTTTTAGTTATGTACTCACCATAACTTTAGATGTTTGGGATCCATCTCGCCTACATTCTGTACTGATGGGCTCGGAGCCGACCCCTCGGCTCCGACTCGGCACGCTATGCTATAGAGCGAGGCCTCTTATTGGCTGAGCTATTTCTTATCCCAGGATGCACCACCACTAATCCCCCAGATCTTGTTTGTCCGCATTCATGCACACATGCACAACTTGTTTATATAACATTGTTAGATGTTTCAAGATGAAACAACAGGATTCGGACCTTCTGATATCCTCTGATCTCCAAGGAAGGGGGAAGGAGGGTGGGTTATTGGGAATGTGAGATGGATCCCAAACATCTAAAGTTATGGTGAGTACATAACTAAAAGATGTTATGTGATCCTATCTCGCCTACATTCTGTACTGATGGGACAGCGTCCTAGCACCTAAATCGGGTGGCTCATTGGAAAACACTCCTGAGCACTGTGGAACCAAATGAAGCTCGTCCTCTAGATGCCACATCCAATTTGTAGTGGGAAATTAAAGTGTGCGGGGAAGACCATGTAGCCGCAGCACAAATGTCACTAATGGCAAGCTTAGAATGAAATGCTATCGAAGTAGCCATAGCCCTTGTAGAATGAGCTTTGACAGAGGTGGTAAGCTCTTTGTTAGAATAAGCTTGAGTAATACAGTCCCTGATCCATTTGGCAATAGTGACCTTTGTGACAGCTTTGCCCAATTTATTGTCTGCAAAGGATACAAACAACTGATCTGTTTTCCTTGTTTGTTTGGTCCTGTCTAAATAAAAACGCAACTGCCTGTGGACATCTAGTGTGTGGAATATGAATTCCACTTTGTTAGAATATTTTGGAAAAAGGACTGGAAGTTCTAACGATTGTTGTGTAAGCAGAAACTGGAACAAACTTTAGGGACAAAGGAAGGATTTGGCCTAAGAGATACTCTGTCTTTGTGAAAAACCAAGTACGGGGGTTTTACAGACAAAGCTTGAAGCTCTGAAACTCTTCTGGCAGAAGTAATCGCCACCAGAAAAGCAGTCTTCCATGATAGAAATTTTAGATCACATGTAGCTGCTGGTTCAAAGGGGGAGAAAGTTAAGGCGCGTAACACCACATCGAGATCCCATGGAGGAGCAGGATGAGAAATTGGAGATCTTAACAGAGCCGCACCTTTCAAGAAGGTCTTACACAATCTGTTGCTCATTAAAGGTGGGTTTATAGATTCGTGAAAATTGGAAATCGCTGCCAATTGAACCTTGATGGTAGAGACTGAAGAGCCTTGATTGAAAAGAGAAGTTAAAAATTTTAGTACTTCTGCCACGGGAAGAGAGATGGGATCCAGGCCCCGGAGTTGAGCCCAAATAGCAAATCTTTTCCATTTGCTAGAATACAGTTTCTTTGTAGCAGACTTATGGGCCGAAGATAATATGTGTACAACCTCTGGATCCAATGTATGACTCCTGACTGTAGTCGGAAGAGGAGGAGCCAAGCCGTCAATTTTAAGGTGTGCAGGGACTGGTGGAATAGTCCCGACTGATGAACCAAAAGGTCTGGGATCTGATCCAGGAACCATGGACCTTCCAGAGCATATTTCCGAAGATAGGGAAACCATACTTGACGAGGCCAGTAAGGAGCAACTAAGATCATTTTGCTCCCCAAGAGAGATGCCTTTTGGATCACCCTGGGAAGGAGAGGAACTGGGGGGAAGGCATAAAGTAAGCCGGTGGGCCAAGGACGGGCTAGTGAACGGCAATTACGCCCTAAGGGAGATAATCATGAAGGGCTTGAAGGGACAGAAGTACTGCCCTCATTTCTAGGATGTTGATATGAAGTAGGGTCTCTTCCGGGTGCCATTTGCCTTGGACTGACCTGCCCAGGGAATGCCCCCCCCCACCCCATCTGGGAGGCGTCCGTGGTCAAAGTGGCTGCAGGAGGAGGTGGAACAAAGGGTTGTCCCTGATCCAAATTGGAGGGCACTAGCCATCAGCGAAGGTCCCGTTTGCATGTTTCCGTGATCCATATGAGGTGACTGAGAGGGAGTTCCTGAAAGGACCACTGAGCTGAAAGAAGCCACTGGAGAATTCTCATGTGCAACCTTGCCAAGGGGACTAGAAGAACCGTGGCAGACATGGATCCCAATAGCTGCAGGACCATTCTGGCTGGGGCTTTTGACCTGGGAAGTAAGGCTCGAACTTGAGTCTGTATGGTTTGTATTCTGTCTGTAGGTAGATAGACACGCATTCGGTTTGAGTCTATCTCTACCCCTATGAATCTTATTCGTTGAGATGGCAGCAACACAGACTTTGGCCAATTGAAGGTGATTCCAAGGGAACTGCCCAGTGATATAGTGGCTTGTAGGCTCCGCAGTAGTAGATGCTTGGAGGTGGCAGTTAGGAGCCAGTCATCTAGATACGGAAATACCTGGAATCCTAGACTTCTCAGGTGAGCAGTCACGACTGCCAAGCACTTGGTGAACACCCTGGGGGCTGTGGTGAGACCAAAGGGCAGCGGAACTGAAAATGACTGCCTCCTAGGCTGAAGTGCAGATGTCTCCTGGACGCTTGATGTACCATGATATGGTAATAAGCGTCCTTGAGATCTATGGAGCACATCCAAACACCTTTCTCCAGCAATGGGAGAATGGTTTGTAGGGTGACCATTCGGAACTTGGACTTTCTGACTGAACGGTTTAGAATGCTGAGGTCCAAAATGGGCCTCAAGTCCCCGGTCTTTTTTGGCACCAAAAAGAATCTTGAGTAAGTCCCTAATCCGATCTGGTCTGCGGGGACCATTTAGATGGCTCCTTTTTGCAGCAGCTTTGAAACTTCTGAGGCTGCAGTATCCCGTTGACTGGGTGGCGGGTCCGGGATTTTTTTGGACTGAGGTGGGGAGTGAGAGAAAGGGATGGTGTAACCTCCGGCGATAATTCGAAGCACCCATCGGTCCTGAGTGATACCTTCCCAGGCTTTTAGGTGCTTCGAGAAACGACCCCCGACTGGCTCCGGAGCTGCACAGTCGGGCAGTCCCTCAGGGACTGTGAAAGGCTGAAGAGCCACGAAAGGACTCGCGGTCTCCAGTGTTGCGAGGGCCTCTGCCGCCTCTGGGGCGGTGTCTTCCGGAAGAATTTCCCCCTCCCCTGCCTCTGGAAGGGGGATCCTCCTGCTGAGAGGGGTAAGGCTTCTGAGATCTACGGAACCACATTTTCCCTCCTCTTTTAGCCTTGGGATAAGGCCGAAAGGGAGTGGAAAATCGTGCCCCTACAGCAGTCAGAGTCTTACCCTCCTGTTCGCAGTGGGTCAGTGTGTCCTTTACCTTGGGTCCAAACAGGGAGGACCCATCAAAGGGGGCGTCGGCAAAGGAAGACTTAAAGGCCTCTGCGAAATGACACAGGCGGAGCCAGGCTTGTCTCCGTAGAGCAGTGCCTGTACCCGCCGCTCTACTCGCCCCTTCGGCCGCATAAGAAATGAGCCTCATGGACGAGTTTGAAATGGACGACAATGTAGCCAGCAGAGAGCCAACCGTCTGGGCCAGCTCCTCAGGCAGGTTACCCAAGAGGGTATCGGATAGTTCTTTAATCAGATCCCTCTGAAATCTAGTAAAGTGCGTAAGGTAGTTCAAGGACCTTAATGTAAAGGCCGCTGAACTTGGGGTGCACTTTCCGTACCGATCCATGCTCCTAGACTCCTTATTAGGAGGATGGACGGACGTCGAAGCCTCTGCTACATCTTGCTGGGTAGCAGATGCCACCACCAAAGCATCTACAGCCACACCTTTAGTTAGAAACTCTTTTTCAGGGGGTGCCGAGAGGAACTTATTCGGACGAGCAGGCACCGGTTCCACAGAGTCTGGGTGTTCCCACGCCCTTCGACAGATCAAATCCAAGAGCTCGTCGAAGGGCGGAGACACCCAGGAGGTGGAGGGCTGAGCCCCGAAGCCTTAAGGAACACCGACTCATCAGCAGAAGGGGGTTTGGACTGCCAGCCGCCTCATTGTTTAAGGGCTTCCAGGATGTCTGCAAAGGAGACATTGTCCGAGGACGACTTAGGGGACCCCTCTGCATCATCGAGATCAGTGTCTGCTGTAAGAGACTCATCAGGGGAGTCAACGTGCTTCCTCTTGCACGATCTTTTCCTGGGGGGTTCTTCCGAAGAGGCTTCAGAAGGACCTCCAGGAGGGGGGGAAACCCCAGTGGGGGTAACCTCAGGCCCCGGGGCTCTGCTGTCTAAGGACAGGGGGACTGCCAAAGACCCAGTCTCGGTATGTAGGGAAGGAGCTGGGGAGACCGTGGAGGTAGCCAAAGTTGATTTGGCTAACGCACTCCTCATAGCCCTGAAGGCGGGACCACCCGAATCCTGGGAGGGTCCCACCTTCGTGGCCACGACAGTAGACGGCACTCCCGCCGCCGACTCACCAAGAGGGAGACTTGGGACCGAAAACATCAATCCCGAAGCATCCCCCCCGGGGCCGACGGAAGAAGTCCGTGTACTGAACTCCGACCCAAGAGCCGGGGTTGGAGTAAGGGTCGGGCCCGACCCTAAAACCTCCACCGGTTCCACCAGCACCGGCTCCAACCGTGCCGAGGCTGTTGGAGGAGGAACCATAGTAGGGAGGTGGACCATCGGCTCCGAAGCCGAATGGGCTGGAGACGAAACTAGCTTTTGGAACACCGGAGACTGGAAGAGTCTTAGGAGCACCCTGTCGATGTCCGAATCAGACATCTTGGATGATCTGGACGATACCGATCGGGTCCGAACCGATTTCTCCATCGGCTCCAAAAAACTAGGGGACCGGCTCCGAATAGATTCTACCACTATCGGCTCCGAGAGAGATCTCAAGGCAATTTCCCTTGGTGCCGATAAGGACTTCGGCTCCGAAGGGGAAGAGTCTGAGCCGGTAACCCTCATCGGCTCCAATATCAGTGGAGCCGATGAAGGTGACCGCCTCGATGCCCCAGTCCTCGGCTCCGAAACCAGAGGGGTCGAGGCTGGAGGCATCGAGGCAGACCGTTCCGCCCTCGGCTCCGAAGTCCGTGGAGCCGATGGAGAAGTCTGCCTAGGTTTTTTGGCAGTCGGTTCCGACTGACTGGTCGGAGCCGACGCTTTCTTCTTTTTTGAAGGAGAGGAAGACGAAGATAAAGCCTCCTCGAAGGATGGCTTGATTAACCCCTTAAGGATTAATTTGTTTTTCCTCTCCTGGAGGACCCTTGATGAGAAGGCGTGACACACGCTACATGATTCTTGTAGGTGCTTGGCGCCTAAACAGTAAACGCACGAGGAGTGGTCGTCCGTTATGGACATCTTAAAACCACACCTCGTGCATTTTTTAAAACCAGAGGGTTTATGTTCTTTGGACATGACTAGAGAAAAACACAGTTATCTAAGATAACACGAAAAACTAGCTAGAAGTTCAAATTATAAAGTTTTTTTTTTTTACACAATAACACAGTGCACAAGAAAAAACACAGAAAGAGAGTGTCAAGACCCTCTAACTAAAATGGGTACTTGACCCACAAATAAACGCTAGCCACAAATAAACGCTAGAATAGCAAAAGGGGAAGGCCCCTCTTAACTAAAACGGGAAACCTTCCCTTAACAAAAATAACAACTTTCTCAACAAAATCACCAAATACACACACGTATCACAACAATAGCTGTTAAAACAGCTTTTGGGTTGAAAACGAGCAAATTCCTGACAGGAAAAGTCTAAATAAATTAGTACTGAGCCCAGCCAAGTTGAGACCACGTCTTAGCTTGTAAGCGGCAAACGAGATCTGGGGGATTAGTGGTGGTGCATCCTGGGATAAGAAATAGCTCAGCCAATAAGAGGCCTCGCTCTATAGCATAGCGTGCCGAGTCGGAGCCGAGGGATCGGCTCCGAGCCCATCAGTACAGAATGTAGGCGAGATAGGATCACATAACATCTGGCTCTTTTCTATCACAATTGGCATATGATCACCAAAGACAAATGGGTTCTCAATATCATTTCACAGGGTTACAGTTTCCACTTTCACACTCTGCCAAGGTTAAAAGGAATGCCAAATCTGCCACCAAATCAGTGGGCAGAGGCTCAAAAACAAATTACAGCACTCATGACCATGGGTGCTGTTCAAAAGGTACCTCCGCAGGAACAAGGACAAGGATTTTACTCAGGACTCTTTCTGGTTCCCAGAAAAGACAAAGCCTGGAGGCCTATTCTGGATCTTTCATCTCTAAACACTTACCTGGATGTCCCGAAATTCAAAATGTTGACATTACAGCAGCTTCTTCCCATGCTGGGCAAGCAAGCTTGGCTTGTGACTTTGGACCTCAAGGAGGCATACCTGCATGTCCCTATCAGACAAAACTGCAGAAAATACCTCAGATTCATAGCTGGTCCAATGCATTATCAATTCTCTGCACTGCCCTTTGGCTTATCTACTGCGCCCAGGGTCTTCACAAAGTGCCTGGCACCAGTAATTACATTTTGCAGACAAAAAGGAATTCAAATTTACCCATACCTGGACGACTGCCTAATTCAAGCAGAGAGCAAAGACATTCTCCTAAAGCATTTGGCATTTGTAAAAAAGTTACTAAGTTGCCTGGGGTACACAGTAAACAAAAATAAATCAAAACTAGTGCCGTCACAAGAGATGATATTCCTGGGTGCCAGCTTGAACACAACGGCCCAGATGGCTTATCTCACGCCAAACAAGCAAGGACATTTGACTCAATACTTTCAATTGATGGCAACAAAGACTCGACTCCCTCCAAGAAAAATTCTGCAGGCCTTGGGCTACATGGCATCTTGCATACTACTAATTCCAAATGCCAGACTGCATATGAGGAAACTACAATGGTACCTAAAGAGTGTATGGTCTCAACACTGTCAAAGTTTGGAAACAGTTATACCATTAATACCTTGCCTTCAGAAGGAGTTTCGATGGTGGGCTCAAGCTTGTCACCTCAACAAGGGTCAACCTTTTACTCAACCCACACCCAGGCAAACACTGACAACAGATGCATCGGATTACACCTGGGGAGCACACATGGCAGGAAAATGCATTCAGGGCAAGTGGCCAATAGAGCAAAAGCATCTTCACATCAACCAAAAATGCTAGCTGTACAAAATGCCCTTATAGCTTTCAGGGACCTGCTACATCCAGGACAACTACTACTAAAGACAGACAACACCACAGTCATGTGGTACATAAACAAGCAAGGGGGCACCCATTCATACCCCCTCTGCAGGCAAGCAATGACCTTGTGGAACACAGCTATAAGCTATAAAGTTCATCTACAAGCACAATTCCTGCCAGGAGAGAAAAACACACTGGCAGACGACTTAAGCAGAAACATATATTGGATCCACATGAATGGAAATTGAATCCACAAATATTCAGAATGATAACACAGACATGGTGGAACCCGGGCATAGATCTGTTTGCATCACCAAAGAATTGCCAGCTACAGAAATTCTGCACAAGGAGTTACCATCCACAAGCATGGAAAGTGGATGCCCTCTCATTCAGCTGGAAAAATTTAACAGTATACGCATTCCCACCACTGCCTCTTCTTCCAAAGGTACTCATAAAAGCCAGGCAAGAGGGGCCAAAAATGATCCTGATTGCACCAGACTGGCCATGCCAGCACTGGTACCCAATCTTAAAAAACTTAGCACAAGGACCACCCTGGATTTTTCCTCAAACACCACATCTACTCTCTCAGAACAACAATCAGATTCTCCACAGCCAGCTAAGGACATTAAACCTCGCTGCATGGAAGATACCTTAGCAAAGCAAGCAATGCCTCTCTCTAAAGCTGTTATGGATGTCATCCTGGAGGCCAGAAGGCCTAGTACCAGGAAAGCCTATTTGGATAAATGAAAGAGATTCTGTTCCTGGAACCAGGCTCACAGCCTTGACCCTCTTGTGCCAAACATTCCTCAGGTACTACAATATTTGACTGAGATGCTGGACAAAGGCCTCTCCTTTTCATCCATCAAGATCCATGCCTCTGCCATCTCTGCTCATTACAACACGGATCCACCAATTTTCTCTTATCCTTTGCTAAAACAGTACCTCAGAGGGGAAAAAAACATAAGACCGCCCCGTAGAGCACCTACTCCAACCTGAGACCTCAACTTTGTTTTGGAAAAATTAACTTTACCACCTTTTGAGCCAGCCAGCAAAGCAGACTTAAAATATATCTCATGGAAAACTGCTCTGCTCCTGCCACTTACATCAGCACAAAGAGTTTCAGAATTACAAGCACTAATGGCAGTGGAACCTTTCCTCATTTTCCACCAGGACAGGGTGTCCTTAAGAACTAACCCTACTGTTATGCCTAAGGTGGTTTCAAGTGTGTCTCTAAACCAAACTATTAATTTGCTAACTTTTTACCCAAAACCACAGAATAAAGGGGAGAGACTACTGCATTCATTGGACATTCACAGGCAGTTACACTTCTACTTGGACAAAACCAAAACTTTCAGAAAATCTGAGCAATGGGTGGGAGGTTGGCCTAATGGTTAAGGTGTTTGCCTTACAAACGCAAGGTACAGGGTTTGAATCTCACAAGGGATAATTGGCTAGGCTTAAAATGGCTCGCAAGGGCAGTTAGCTTAGTACTATTCTATGAACCTAATTATTGGTAGCATATGCTGCAGGAGCACAGGGAAAAGCCATTTCAAAACAGACTATTTCCAAATGGATAGGACATTGTATACGTTTCTGCTATACGCACCATGGGAAACCTCTGCCTACCAAGCATTAGATCTCACTCCACCAGGGCAACAGCCACTTCAACGGCCTACCTCAGAGGAGTACCTACCAAGGATATTTTGGAATCAGCAACATGGAGCTCTGTGCATACCTTCACCAAGCATTACAATCTGCCTCTATACTCCAAATCCAGAGCTGGCTTCGCCTCTGCAGTGCTGCAGGGCCTTATAGCCACCCCTAATGCATTATAGAACCAGCCACCCTTCCTCAGCTTTGGGATTCTACCCAAGTGTAATGACTGCAGCAGTGTAACATGATGAACATAGTACAGTTTTGTACCTACCATAAATGTAGATGTTCGAGTGTTGACACTGCTGCAGTCCAGGTTACCCTCCCTCCATCCCCTCTTCATTGCTATTTTGTACCTAGGTCTACTACCCTTTACTACCTTTGGGGGGGTATTTGCTGGTAACTGAAAGTTTTTGTTTGCTTTTCTTATTTATGTTTTATTAGCAATTTGAATTGCCTACCTATTTGGGGGCACCTGACATCTGGGGCAAGAAAAACTGAAGAAAATGGCGTCGGCTGCATCTTATATACTCCTGTCGCACTGACGTCAGGGAGGAGGTGACAGCAACCAACGCCGGACCAAGACTTTGGAACTCTGGCCGACTGGGAAACCGCCTGACGGCAGGATAACCCAAGTGTAATGACTGCAGCAGTGTCAACACTCGAACATCTACATTTATGGTAGGTACAAAACTGTACTTCATCTGCAAGACAAATTCTGCAGGCTTTGGGCTTCATGGCATCCTGCATCCTACTGATTCTATATGCAAGACTGCATATGAAGAAACTTCAATGGTACCTAAAAAGTTTATGGAGTCAGCATTGTCACAGTCCGGAAACAATTATTGTTCTCATTCCCTGCCTGCAACAGGAGTTTCTATGGTGGGCAAAGGCATGTCACCAAAACATGGGATGGGCCTTCACTCTACCCCCTGCCAGACAAATCTTAACAACAGAAGCATCAGATTATGCCTGGGGGGCCCACATGGCGGGAAGATGCATTCAGGGCATTTGGACCCCAAAACAAATGCATCTACATATCAACCAAAAAGAGATGCTAGCTGTTCAAAATGCCCTGACAGCCTTCAAGGACCTACTTCATCCAGGACAACTTCTGATAGATTGACAACACCACGGTCATGTGGTATATAAACAAGCAGGGGGGCACGCACTCATACCCCCTTTGCAGATTAGCCATGGCACTGTGGGGCACAGCTTTGACTTACCAAATACATCTTCAAGCTCAGTTCCTTCCAGGAAAGCAAAATATACTGGCAGACGATTTAAGCAGAAATCTTATGGATCCTCACTAGTGGAAACTAGATCCACAAGTCTTCAGCATGATAACAAAGAAATGGGGGAGCCCAGACATATATCTATTTGCCTCCCCTCAGAATTATCAATTGAAAAGATTCTGCACAAGGACTTATCACAGACAAGCATGGAAAGTGGACGCTCTATCCTTCAGTTGGACGCCTTTCCTCCACTACCTCTTCTTCCCAAGGTTCTCCTAAAAGTCAGAAAAGAGAAACCAAAGATGATACTAATTGCCCCGGACTGGCCCCGCCAGTATTGGTACCCAATCCTAAGGAACTTGTCTTAATACCCATCTTGGACCTTCCTCAAAGATTTCAACTACTGTCCCAGCAAAACAATCAGATCCTGCACAATCAACTCCAGACAATGAACCTGGCAGCATGGCTGATCATGTAGTTATACAAACAACACCTGTCAGTAAAGCTGTGATGGATGTCATTTTGGAAGCCAGAAGGCCTAGTACTAGAAAATCTTATGCTGATAAATGGAAGAGATTATGTGCTTGGAATCAAGCACAAGGAACTGATACAGCAGAACCAAATATTCCTCCGATATTACAATACTTGACTGAGATGCTTGACAAAGGCCTATCTTTCTCGTCAATTAAAATCCATGCCTTTGCCATTTTGACTCATTACAATACAGAGCCACCAATGTTTTCTCATCCTTTACTACAGCAGTATCTTACAGAAGCCAAAAAATTTAAGGCCTCCTAGAAGATCACCAATTCCTACATGGGACCTCAATTATATGTTGGAAAAGCTCACCCTGCCTACATTTGAACCAGCTGCTACTGCTGATATAAAGTTTTTATCATGGAAAACAGCTCTGCTGCTAGCAATTACTTCAGCAAGAAGAGTTTCAGAGCTACAGACCCTCATGGCTGTGGAGCATTTTATCTTTTTTTTACCCAAGGTGTCTCTGAGGACAAATCCAACATTTATGCCTAAGGTGGTTTCCAGTGTGGCCCTTAACCAAACTATTCTCTGCCAACCTTCTATCCAAATCCGCAGAACAAGGGGGAGAGAATTCTGCATTTCTTGGACGTACACAGACAGCTAAGATTCTCCTTGAGCAGGACTAAAGGTCTAAGAAAAACTGAGCAATTGCTAGTGACATATGCTGCTGGATCAGAAGGAAAGGCTATCTCAAAGCAGACTATTTCAAAGTGGATAAGCCACTGCATTTGTTTCTGCTACTTACACCATGGTAAACCTGTGCCCAGGGGCGTTAGGTCTCATTCCACCAGAGCTGCAGCTACTTCAGCAGCCTTTCTCAGAGGAGTACCAACCAAAGAAATTCTAGAGGCTGCTACTTGGAGTTCTCTTCACACCTTTACAAAGCATTATTTGCCACTCTACTCTTAAGTCCAGGGCAGGCTTTGCCACTGCAGTTCTGCAGGGCCTTATAGCCACACCTAATGCTGTTTACCTCCAGCCTCCCAACCATAGCTTTGGGATTCTACCCAAATGTAATGACTGCAACAGTGAAACACGAAGAACATAGTACAGTTGTGTACACTTACCATAAATGTAGATGTTCGAGTGTATTCACTGTTGCAGTCCAGGTTACCCGCCCGTCATCCCCCTTTCATTTTGGAGTTTCTTCTCATCTTCTACAACCTATGTGGTGTATTTGTTTGTAGATGATGAAAGTAAAGTTTATATTGATGCATGTGTGTGTGTGTGTGTGTGTGTGTGTGTGTGTGTGTATATATATATATATATATATATTTTTTTTTTTTTTTTTTTGCTCCTTATTTGGGGGACACCTGACATCTGGGGCAAGAAAAACTGAATAAAATGGTGTTGGCTGCATATTTTATACCCCTGACGTCATGGAAGAGGAGACAGTAACCGACGCAGGACCCAAGACTTTGATATTCAGTCCGACTGAGGGCAACCTGTCAGCAGATTACCCAAATGTAATGACTGCAACAGTGAATACACTCAAACATCTACATTTATGATGTGTACACAACTGTACTTTTTTGATAAACCATGTATGTGCATATTCTAGCCCTTGCTGGAGCTGTTTTTTTTTTTGTGGATAAGTATATAATGCCCAGTTTGCAGTCATCAACAACTTGGTCAGCTGCACTTCTGGGATATTGGATGTCTGTGAAGTAAATGTCAAACAGGAGAGGACCTAGAACTGGTCCTTGTTTACACTCCACTAGTTAAAATTTTGCATTCAGAAATTAAACCAACAACTTTCACATCTTGATTTATCGGATAGCCAATTTGCTATCCAGTAGACTGTGTGAGGTTTTATACTAAGCTTGTCTGTTATCAATGATACCAGCTTAGGGATAGCGTAAAAATTGTTGATCAAGCAAAGATTAGCAGCGTGCATAGATTGACCATTATCCACACCCCCTTTAACCTTTTCAGAGAATTTTACTGGGTTCAAGATATAGGACCTGCCCTTCACAAAACCAGTCTGATAGGCAACCTAGCTGTTCTAGATCCCAGTAGGTTCATAGGTGCATAATGAGTTCTGCTATTCTACATTTCATGGCTTTGCATATAAGGCTGGTGAGAGTGATAGGTCTATAATTATTCACATCTATGTCTGTGAGGTAAGGTAAAGACCTTAACCATTATGCTAGATCCTTCCCCAAAGAATCTGCAGGCAGGATTCAAACCCTGCATTAGTTTTGTTGCTCAGAATTTAGTGCTTTAACATTTTGAGCCACTTGTAACCTATTCCTGGTAAATGTGTTGAACTGCAGCCAGTCTGTAAGGTCCCACACTGACCAGTCAGAGACAGGAGTCCTCCTCTCACTGGTATCTAAACAGTAGTATAAATCCCAGGATGGCTTTTATGAAGTAGTTATTGGGCTTTTCCGTGATCAGCAGTCTCTAGGAAAGAATGTTCCTCTACTCCTCTCACCAGGTCAAAAAAGCACCAATTCCAAGATGATTACTGAGAAATGGAATGTAGACTGTCTTGCCCTGGGTATTGAAGATTTTAAAGGTAAGATGAAGAAAAAAATGATAAATATCCTAAGAATTGCATCATGCATTGATTTAAAAGAATGAGAATAAAATTATTGAATACAAAAATTAACGACGTGGATGAGAACAGAAAATTATGGCATGCCAATATAATGGAGAATTATGATATATCTTTAGAAGGAATTAAAAGATGATGCAAGAACTATAACAAATAGAAGGGAAAGGTTTGAGAATTTTATAAAGTAGGGGGCTTGTTGTGGGGAATTTTGTTGGATAAGATACCAGATTAATGGGTCTACTTTACACGAAAGCTTAAAACAGTGAATGCATATGCATTGAACCATATGCATCAAACTAAGAAACCATCGAAACACAATAAAAACTGAACTACACAACAAACATGACATGTAACACCCCCCACACCCTACGCTACTTAAATATACCAACTCCAAGATCGCACTACATTGAAGTAAACAGAAATCTCTACCTACGGAGATTTCTGCTTACAGTTTTCAACGGTTCGCACTTTCAATGCATATGGTTCGATGCATATGCATTCGCTGCTTTAAGCTTTCACGTAAAGTAGACCCAATTAAGTAATGTAAACTTTAAGGTACCAGAAGAAATCAAATGTAATAAGCGTAATGAGGAAGAACTTGGCAGAACATTTTTTTTAGAATGAAAGCTTTTGGAGAAGTTAAGAATATAAATGGGAAGGATTTAAAAATATATGTGGAAATAGGACAAAATTGCTGCAAAAAATATGTTGCCATTTTGGAGGTCATGGAAAAGATGTAATGAATTATTTGTATAACTAAAATAGCAATGATTATGATATTCTAGTTATAAGGTGATTGTGAAAGAAAGGATGGAAGGAGCAGATTAAGAATTAAAAATTGCTGAAGGTTTAGAAAAGTCAAATTTTCTTTTCTTGAAATGAAAATGGAAATATATATGCATATATGATAAGGTTTAAAAAAATGGGGGAAATTACAAGATCTGTTAAAAATGAATGTGTAAATAATGAAGAATGTAAATAAAGCATTCCCTACTTTTTTTGGTAAATGACTAGGGAACCTTTTACATCAACTTGGGCAGATGGGACCTTAGTTTAATAGGTTTAATGCCTCATCCAGAGGATGGCACAGGAGTATGGTACCTTATACTGTTGGAGAATTAATATGGATGCCTAATGTGGGAATAAAACCCATAGTGTTTTGACATCCCAGCACCAAAGGTGTTTGCTTCCTGTTCAATAACGGACACTACATAGTGTTAGGGGTGCCCTTTGCAAAAAGGAGAAAGATATTTCCCCAGAGGGATTCAGCTATCTCAGACACTGAGGCAGAAACAATTGTCAACATGGACTAAATATCTCCCCTGTCTTAGAGTGAGACAGTGAGGGTATCTTATCCTCTGTTTCATGCTTAATGGATGTCTTATTTGGGTATGCCCGTCACAGAATGAAGAACTTCAAATGGGAGGCCAAGGAATTCTTTCAGACCCTGATTAGATAGGAGTTTTCTGGGACTGCCTGAACCCACACACCACTCCATCACTCCAGTACTTGATGTTACATTTAATAGTGACTCTTAGAACCAGATTCCAACCCTCACTCCTATGAAGCTAGACCATGTCTTGAGAATCTGTGATTCCTGCACATACCTGTCCACTGATCAATCCAGCCGAATTCTTTCAGACCCTGATTAGATAGGAGTTTTCTGGGACTGCCTGAACCCACACACCACTCCATCACTCCAGTACTTGATGTTACATTTAATAGTGACTCTTAGAACCAGATTCCAACCCTCACTCCTATGAAGCTAGACCATGTCTTGAGAATCTGTGATTCCTGCACATACCTGTCCACTGATCAATCCAGCCGTTGGTGTCCAGAGATTCTAGTAATGGGTCTGTTGTGGTTTCAACCAAGAACCCTGATGATCATCGTGTTACCCTGCTGCAGTCATTACACTTGGGGTTATCAGGCGGTCCCACAGTCGGCCTGAATTCCAAAGTCTTGGTCCGGCATCGGTTGCTGTCGCTTCTTCCCTGATGTCAGTGCGCCAGGGGTATATCAGAGGCATCTGACACCATTTTCTTCAGTCTTTCTTGCCGCGTGGTGCCCGAAGCAGAAGCAGTTCGCAAGTGCCGGTCGGCCGACACCTGAGATTTTCGAATCGAGTTTCAGTCCGAAGTCTTCAAAGTTAAGTACCCCATTGGGGAACCTTTTCTTGCCTCAGTCTGATGTCAGAAAAAGTTAACAATTGCATTTCTTGTGGGAAGCAAATACCTCATAAGGACTTTCATTCTTTTTGTATACCTTGCCTAGGCCCCAGACCACGACGTCACTGGTTGTCGGTTTTGTGCTAGGTTCAATAAGCGAACTATTAAGCGACGCTTTGATTTCGCACGACACTACTTCGGTAGGAAATTTAATTACACTATGCCGTCGGAGCTACCGACTACCGGCGTGCATAAAAAATGCAAAGATAAAGAAAGGCAGCCTAGATCCAAGCCTGACTCCGAGCCCTCGGCTGGGCCGGTCGCCAGTTCTCCGGTTTTCAGTGAGGCACCTACGCAGCCCCTGGCTACCGCTGAATTGGATTCCCAAGCTGCTTCGGATTCTCCAGCAGAGAGTTCTAGGCCAACGCAGCCATTTTCTTTAGGCCCTACCGATGACATTGCACTAGGAGACGTTGGTGCTGTAGAAACACCTTCGGTTTCTGAAGGTGTCTTCAGACCGACTACTCTCACCATAAAATCTTATGCTAAACTTAAGACTCCTCTAAAGCCAGAAAAGACTACTCTTCAGTCTCCAGGTCAAGGCCCTATGCCTAAGAAACAGATGCTTAAAATGGCTGAAGATTTAATTTCTATGATCAGGGGATCCCAACCCCCCCCCCCCCGACAAAAGGCCTAGACAAGGGGAGGATTATGCCTCCTCTGATCAGGTGTCTGTTTCCTCAGGCTCCTCTGAGGAACAGGATTACTCCTTTCCCCCTTATGAAGATTTTGATGCTGAAGACTCCATTCCCTCAGCTTCTCCCCATGAAGATTATTCCTTTGGGGAAACCTTACATACCATGAGGGAACATTTCCACTGGGAAGGTCAGGACTACTCTGACTCAAAGAAAAGGCTCCGAGAGTTTCTTTTACTCCCCCAGCACAGACCCCTTGCTATCCCCCCAGTTTTAGACATTGTGGATGATGTTTTCTTAAAATCTAGTCTAAATCCAGATTCTCTGACTCCTACTCCAGCCAAACCAGATAGATACTATAGAGTGCCTGACTCACACAAATTCCTATACAAAAGCCCTGTTGCTGATCCAGAGACAATCTCCCAGGGTCCGAAGGGGGATAAGGCTTCTATGGCTAAAAATCCTGTACCCTCTGAAAGGGACTCCAGAGCGCTAGATAGGTGGGGGAAGAAGGTTTACACCTCAGCTACTCTAGCTATGAGAGCACTAAATTGTCAATTTCACATGCTTAAATACCAGCAATTCCTAATGTCTCAAATAAAACAAAAGATGGGCACGCACCCTCAACAGTCTGAATTCAAGGAAATGCAGGATCTGTTGCATGCAGCTGAACAGGTGGGCAAACATACTTTACAATGTGGTTTTGATGCCTTGGAAGCTTCCTCTAGAGCAGCTGTTACTGGGTCTGATGTTCATTGTGTTACCCTGCTGCAGTCATCACACTTGGGTTATCCTGTCGTCAGGCGGTCCCGCAGTCGGCCGGAATTCCAAAGTCTTGGTACGGCGTCGGTTGCTGTCGCTTCTTCCCTGATGTCAGTGAGCCAGGGGTATATATAATGCATCCGACGCCATTTTCTTCAGTCTTTCTTGCCGCGCGGTGCCCGAAGCAGAAGCAGTTCGCAAGTGCCGGTCGGCCGACTCCTGAGATTTTCTAAGTCGAATTTCAGATCCGAAATCTTCAATAAAGCTAAGTAATCCCATTGGGGAAACTTTTCTTGCCTCAGACCAATGTCAGAAAAAGTTAACAATTGTATTTCTTGTGGGAAGCAAATACCTCATAAGGATTTTCATTCTTACTGCTTACCTTGCCTAGGCCCAGACCACGACGTCATTGGTTGTCGTTTTTGTGCAAGGTTTAATAAGCGTACTATAAAAAGACGCTTTGATTTCGCATGACATTACTTCGGTAGAAAATTTAACTACACTATGCTGTCAGAGCAACCGACTACCGGCGTGCACAGAAAACGCAAGGATAAGGACAGGCAGCCTAAACCCAAGCCAGACTCTGAGGCCTCGGCTGGTCCGGTCTCCGGTCTTCAGTGAGGCTCCCACTCAGCCCCTGACTACCGCATATCTGAAACCCGAGACCGCTTCTGAGCTTTTGGCGGAGAGTACTAAGCCGACGCAGCCATTTTGTTTATCCCCTACCGACGACATTGCTGAAAAAGATGTCGGTGCTGCAGAAACACCTTCGGTTTCTGAAGGCGTCTTCAGACCGACGACGCTCACCATAAAAACGTATCCTAAGACTAAGACTCCTATTAAACCTAAAAAGACTGCACTTCAGTCTCCAGTTCAAGGCCCCATGCCTAAGAAACAGATGCTCAAAATGGCTGAAGATTTGATCTCTTTAATCAGGGGTTCCCAACCCCCACCCGACAAAAGACCTAGGCAAGAGGAAGATTATGCCTCCTCTGAACAAGTGTCTATTTCCTCAGGCTCCTCTGAAGACCAAGATTACTCCTTCTCCCCTTATGAAGATTCTGATGCTGAGGATTCTATTCCCTCAGCTTCTCCTCCTGAAGACTACTCCTTTGGGGAAACTTTACACACTATGAGGGAACATTTTCACTGGGAAGGTCAGGACTACTCTGACTTAAAGAAAAGACTCAGAGAGTTTCTTTTACTCCCCCAGCACAGACTACTTGCCATCCCCCTAGTTTTAGACATTGTGGATGATGTTTACTTAGAATCCAGTTTGAACCCAGATTCTCTGCCTCCTGCTCCAGCCAAACCTGAAAGATACTGTAGAGTTCCTGATTCCCACAAATTCCTTTATAAAAGCCCTGTTGCTGATCCAGAGACTATCTCCAGGGTCCCAAAGGGGCTAAGGCTTCTATGGCAAAAAATCCTGTACCCTCTGAATGGGACTCCAGAGCACTAGACAGGTGGGGGAAAAAGGTTTACACCTCAACCACTCTAGCTATGAGGGCACTAAATTGCCAATTTCACATGCTAAAATATCAGCAATTTCTAATGTCTCGGTTAAAACAAAAAATGAGCACACTCCCTCAACAGTCTGAATTGAAAGAAATGCAGGATCTGTTGCATGCAACTGAACAGGTGGGCAAACATACTTTACAATGTGGGTTTGATTCTTTGGAGGCTTCCTGCAGAGCAGCTGTCACTGGGTCTGTTATACGTAGGCATGCTTGGTTAAAGGAACAAACTCTACCTGATCATGTTAAAGCAAAACTTCTAGATGCTCCCTTACAACCGGATGTTCTTTTTGGAGTTAAAGCAGAATAAGTCTTAAAGAAAATGGAGGATAAGGCAAAATCTATGCAGACAGTCAGATTTTCTACAGGTACAGCCCCCTCGCTTCAGCAGAAATTGGCCAACAAAAAATTGGTCCTTTCCAGCTACTGACAGACCACAGAGGGGTAAATACAGACGTCCAAGAGGCAGAGGACAACCACAAGCCCAGTACAAACCTCGACAATGGGGCACTGCAGCACAGAAGGGAGGAGAAGACAGGTCCCAAACCTACCAGAAGGCAAACTCAATGACTTGCACCTCATCTGGCCAAGCAACACTCTCTTGGCAGCCCCCTTGGGAGGAAACCTTGCACTTTTTTCAGACAACTGGCACATTGTCACAAAGGACAAATAGGTCCTAGACATAATTTCACAAGGATACAGATTCCATTTTCACACCTTGCCAATGAAAAGAGGAATGCCAAACCTGCCACAAAATCAATGGGCAGAGGCACAAAAACAAATTACAGCTCTCATGGACATGAAAGCCATTCAACTGGTACCTACTCGAGAGCAAGGCCAAGGATTTTACTCAAGACTCTTTCTAGTTCCCAGAAAGGACAATGCCTGGAGACCAATTCTGGACCTTTCAATTCTAAACACCTTCTTACAAGTACCCAATTCAAGATGCTAACACTACAGCAGCTTCTTCCCATGTTGGGCACAATAGCATGGCTAGTAACGTTGGACCTCAAGGAGGCATACCTGCATGTCCCTATCAGACAAAGTTGCAGAAGATACCTTAGTTTCATTGCAGGTTCAACCTATTACCAGTTCTCTGCACTGCCCTTTGGCTTATCTACTCCGCCCAGGGTCTTCACAAAATGCCTGGTACCCGTAATTGCATACTACGGACAAAGAGGAATTCAAATATACCCATACCTGGATGACTGCCTCATCCAAGCAGAAAGCAAGGACATCCTCTTACAACATCTGGCTTTTGTAAAACATCTTCTAAGTTGCCTGGGGTACACAGTAAACGAAAGGAAATCAAAACTAGTACCCTCACAAAATATGACATTCCTGGGTGCCAGCTTGAATACAACGGCCCAGAAGGCTTATCTGACGCCAGACAAACAACTACAACTGACTCAATATTTCAAAACAATGGCAACAAAGACCCAACTACCTGCAAGAAAAATTATGCAGGCCTTGGGCTTCATGGCATCTTGCATACTACTAATACCATTTGCAAAGCGGCATATGAGGAAATTACAGTGGTACCTAAAAAGCGTATGGTCTCAACACAGCCACAGCTTGAACACAATGATATCTCTCATTCCCTGCCTACAACAGGAGTTTCTATGGTGGTCACAGGCATGTCACCTCAACAAGGGTCAGCCTTTCACCTTGACCCCAGCCAGGCAAACTATGACAACAGATGCATCGGACTACGCCTGGGGGGCACACATGGCAGGACAGTGCATTCAAGGCGTATGGACTGCAGATCAAAGGAATCTGCACATCAATCAAAAATAGATGCTAGCTGTACAGAATGCTCTGACAGCCTTCAAGAATCTATTACATCCAGGACAACTTACAATAAGGACGGACAACACCACAGTAATGTGGTACATAAACAAACAAGGGGGTACACACTCCTACCCTCTATGCAGGCAAGCAATGACCTTGTGGAACACAGCTCTGGCTTACCAAATTCAGTTACAAGCTCAATTCCTGCCAGGAAAAAAGAACACATTGGCAGACGACCTCAGCAGAAACATCATGGATCCCCACGAATGGAAACTGGATCCACAGGTATTTGGAATGATAACTCAGAAATGGGGCCTTCCAGACATAGACCTGTTTGCCAGTCCTCAAAACTATCAACTAACAAAATTTTGTACAAGGACACTTCACCATCAAGCTTGGAAAGTGGACACACTCTCATTCATTTGGAAAAACCTGACAGTATATGCCTTCCCTCCACTGCCTCTCCTCACAAAGGTGCTTCTGAAAGTCAGAAAGGAGAGACCACGACTGATACTCATAGCCCCAGACTGGCCACGCCAGCACTGGTACTACTATTGAGGAATGTGGCCCAGGGCCCTCCTTGGTTTTTACCACAAATTGCCCATTTGCTCACACAGCAAAACAATCAGATTCTTCACAGCCAGCTCAAAACCTTAAATCTGGCTGCATGGCAAATCACCTAAGCATCCAGCCAGCTCCTCTTTCCCAAGCATTTATGGATGTTATTCTGGAAGTTAGGAGGCCCAGCACCAGGTAGGCCTATTCGGACAAATGGAAAAGGTTTTGCGCCTGGAACCAAGCCAAAGGCCAAAGCACACTACAGCCTCACATGCCTCAGATTCTACAGTATTTAACTGAGATGTTGCACAAAAGACTTTCTTTTTCTTCCATTAAAATCCATGCATCAGCTATTTCAGCCCACTACAACACGGATCCACCCTTATTTTCGCATCCACTTCTAAGGCAGTTCCTCAGAGGGGCAAAAAACATTAGGCCCCCCAGGAGAGCACCTACACCAACATGGGACCTCAACTTTGTTCTGGAAAAACTTACACTACCTCCCTTTGAACTAGCTTTCTCTGCAGATCTAGAGTTTCTATCATGGAAGGCTGCCCTGCTGCTAGCAATAACTTCAGCTAGAAGAGTCTCAGAGCTGCAGGCACTAATGGCAGTGGAACCTTTCCTCATTTTCCATCAAGACAGAGTTTCTCTACGAACTAATCCTTCCTTCATGCCTAAGGTGGTTTCCAGTGTGACTTTAAATCAAACCATCCACTTGCCCACCTTCTTCCCAAATCCACTGAACAAAGGAGAAAGACTCCTGTATTCCTTGGACATTCACAGGCAACTTCCTTACTACTTGGATAAAACTAAAGCTTTCAGAAAATCTGACCAGCTCTTTGTATCCTATGCTACAGCTTCACAAGTGAAGGCTATATCAAAACAAACCATTTCCAAATGGATAGGACATTGCATTCGTTTTTGCTATACCCATCATAGAAAACCAGTTCCTGCTACCATTAGGCCCCACTCTACCAGGGCAAACAGCTACATCTACAGCCTTCCTCAGGGGGGTTCCAACCAAGGAGATTTTGGAAGCTGCAACTTGGAGTTCAGTACACACCTTTACCAAACGCTATCACTTACCACTTTAAGACTAGAGCTGGCTTTGCCACTGCAGTTCTGCAGGGCCTTCTAGCCTCCTCTAACCCTCTATAACTCCTCCACCCATCCTTAGCTTTGGGATTCTACCCAAGTCTGATGACTGCAGCAGGGTAACACGATGAACATAGTACAGTTTTGTACCTACCATAAATGTAGATGTTCGAGTGTACACCATGCTGCAGTCCAGGTTACCCTCCCTCCATCCCCGCTGATCTAACTGGCTAAATCTCTACAATACCTTCCTGATGTATTTGCTTATAGCTGGAGGGATTTTGTGTTTGTGCAAAAAAATTACTTAATTTGGTACTAATTACTGACCACCTTTTGGGGGGCACCTGAGATCTGGGGCAAGAAAAATGGAAGAAAATGGCGTTGGATGCATTATATATACCCCTGGTGCACTGACGTCAGGGAAGAAGCGACAGCAACCGACGCCGGACCAAGACTTTGGAATTCCGGCCGACTGCAGGACCGCCTGATGACAGGATAACCCAAGTGTGATGACTGCAGCAGGGTGTACACTCGAACATCTACATTTATGGTAGGTACAAAACTGTACTTTATACGTAGGCATGCTTGGTTAAAGGAACAATCTCTGCCTGATCATGTTAAAGCAAAGTTACTAGATGCACCCTTACAGCAGGATGTCTTGTTTGGGGTTAAAGCAGAGGAGGTTTTAAAGAAAATGGAGGATAAGGCAAAATCTATGCAGACGGTCAAAGATTTCTTACAAGTACAGTCCCCACGATTCAGCAAAAATTGGCCAACAAAAAATTGGTCCTTTCCAGCTTCTGACAGACCACAGAGGGGTAAATGCAGGCGCCCAAGGGGCAGAGGACAAGCACAAATCCTTTACAAACCTCGCCAATGGGGCACTGCAACAGAGAAGGGAGGAGAAGACAGGCCACAAACTACTAGAAGGCAAACACAATGTCTTATACCTCAAACTGCCAAGCAAAACTCTCCTGGCAGCTCCCTTGGGAGGAAAATTAGCACTTTTTGCAGACAACTGGCGCATCATCACAAAGGACAAATGGGTCCTAGACATTATCTCCCAAGGATACAGATTCCATTTCCACACCTTGCCAAGGATAAAAGGAATGCCAAACCTGCCACAAAATCAATGGGCAGAGGCACAAAAACAAATTACAGCTCTCATGGACATGAGAGCCATTCAACTGGTACCTACACAGGAGCAAGGCCAAGGATTTTACTCAAGGCTCTTTCTAGTCCCCAGAAAGGACAATGCTTGGAGACCCATTCTGGACCTTTCAATTTTAAACACCTTCTTGCAAGTACCCAAATTCAAGATGCTAACACTACAGCAGCTTCTTCCCATGTTGGGCAAGAAAGCTTGGCTAGTATCGTTGGACCTCAAGGAGGCATACCTGCATGTCCCTATCAGGCAAAATTGCAGAAGATACCTCCGTTTCATTGCAGGTTCAACCCATTACCAATTCTCTGCACTGCCCTTTGGCTTATCTACTGCGCCCAGAGTCTTCACAAAATGCTTGGCACCAGTAATTGCATACTGCAGACAAAGAGGAATTCAAATATACCCATATCTGGACGACTGCCTCATCCAAGCAGAAAGCAAGGACATTCTCTTACAACACCTGGCTTTTGTAAAACATCATCTAAGTTGCCCAGGGTACACAGTAAACGAAAAGAAATCAAAACTAGTGCCCTCACAAGATATGACATTCCTGAGTGCCAGCTTGAATACCATGGCCCAGATGGCTTATCTGACGCCAGACAAACAACTACAATTACCTCAATACTTCAGAGCAATGGCAACAAAGACCCAACTCCCTGCAAGAAAAATTCTGCAGGCCTTGGGCTTCATGGTATCTTGCATACTACTAATACCATTTGCAAAACTGCATATGAGGAAATTACAATGGTACCTAAAAAGCGTATGGACTCAACACAGCCACAGCTTGGAAACAATGATACCTCTCATTCCCTGCCTTCAACAGGAGTTCCTATGGTGGTCACAGGCATGTCACCTCAACAAGGGTCAGCCTTTCACCTTACCCCCAGCCAGGCAAACTATGCCAACAGATGCATCGGACTATGCCTGGGGGGCACACATGGCAGGACGGTGCATTCAAGGCATATGGACTGCAGATCAAAGGAATCTGCACATCAATCAAAAAAATGCTAGCTGTACAAAATGCTCTGACAGCCTTCAAGGACCTCTTACTTCCAGGACAGCTAATCATAAGAACAGACAACACCACAGTAATGTGGTACATAAACAAGCAAGGGGGTACACACTCCTACCCTCTATGCAGGCAAGCAATGACCTTGTGGAACACAGCACTGGCTTACCAAGTTCAATTACAAGCTCAATTCCTGCCAGGAAAAAAGAACACATTGACAGACGATCTAAGCAGAAACATCATGGATCCCCACGAATGGAAACTGGATCCACAAGTATTTGCAATGATAACTCAAAAATGGGGGCTCCCAGACATAGACCTATTTGCCAGCCCCCAAAACTATCAACTAACAAAATTTTGCACAAGGACTTTTCACCATCAAGCTTGAAAGGTGGACGCACTCTCATTCAGTTGGAAAATGCTGACAGTATATGCCTTTCCTCCATTACCCCTTCTTACAAAGGTGCTGCTGAAAGTCAGGATGGAGATACCCCGAATGATACTCATTGCCCCAGACTGGCCACGCCAGCACTGGTACCCACTATTAAGGAATATGTCCCAGGGCCCACCATGGATTCTACCACAAATTACCCATCTGCTCACACAGCAAGACAATCAGATTCTACACAGCCAGCTCAAAACCTTAAACTTGGCTGCATGGCAAATCACCTAAGTAACCAGCCAGCTCCTCTCTCACAAGCTGTTATGGATGTTATTCTGGAGGCCAGGAGGCCCAGCACCAGGAAAGCCTTCTCAGACAAATGGAAAAGGTTTTGCGTCTGGAACCAAGCTAAAGGCCAAAATACCCATCAGCCTGACATACCTCAGATTTTGCAATATTTAACTGAGATGTTAAACAAAGGGCTTTCTTTTTCATCTATTAAAATCCACGCCTCAGCTATTTCAGCTCACTACAACATGGATCCTCCCCTATTTTCGCATCCACTCCTAAGGCAGTTTCTCAGAGGGGCCAAAAACATTAGGCCTCCCAGGAGAGCACCAACACCTACTTGGACCTCAACTTTGTTCTGGAAAAACTTATGTTACCTCCTTTTGAGCCAGCTTTCTCAGCTGACTTAAAGTTTATATCATGGAAGACTGCCCTACTGCTAGCAATTACTTCAGTAAGAAGAGTTTCAGAGCTTCAGGCACTAATGGCAGTAGAGCCTTTCCTCATTTTTCATCAAGACAGAGTTTCTCTACGAACTAACCCCTCCTTTATGCCTAAGGTGGTATCCAGTGTGGCTCTAAATCAAACCATCCATTTACCCACCTTTTCAAATCCACAGAACAAAGGAGAAAGACTCCTTCATTCCTTGGACGTTCACAGGCAGCTACATTACTACTTGGATAAAACTAAGGTTTTCAGAAAATCTGACCAGCTTTTTGTATCCTATGCTACATCATCACAAGGAAAGGCTATCTCAAAACAGACCATTTCCAGATGGATAGGACATTGCATACGTTTTTGCTACACCCACCATGGAAAACCAGTTCCTGCTAACATAAGGCCCCCACTCTACCAGGGCAGCAGCTACATCTACAGCCTACCTCAGGGGGGGGGCAACCAAGGATATTCTGGAAGCTGCAACTTGGAGTTCAGTACACACCTTCACCAAACATTACCACTTACCACTTTACTCTAAGACTAGAGCTGGCTTCGCCACTGCAGTTTTGCAGGGCCTTCTAGCCTCCTCTAACCCTCTTTGACTCCACCACCCATCCTTAGCTTTGGGATTCTACCCAAGTGTGATGACTGCAGCAGGGTAACATAGTGCAGTTTTGTACCTACCATAAATGTAGATGTTCGAGTGTATACCCTGCTGCAGTCCAGGTTACCCTCCCTCCATCCCCTCTGAACTAGCTGAACTTATCTCTACCACTCTGTCCTATACTACCCAGGATCTTCCTTCCACTTTTGAGCTAGTGACTTTACCTTTTCTTGTATCCCATCCACAGGTTCGTAGAGACCCTAGGCCTCAGGACGTCCAGCAAGGGACTCTAACCCCCCTTCTGAAACGTCCCCAGATTACTGAGGAAGTCCCTCGAAAGAGGACTTGCAAGTGGAAGCATCTTGACTCCCCAGAGGATTCAATCATATCCGATACTGACCTTGATGATGCAGAAGGGTCCCCATGGTCACCTCCTGATGATGTCTTCTTCGGAGACATCCTGAAAATGTTAAAACAGAGGTGACTGGCAGTCCGCAACCCCTTCAGCTGAGGAGTCAGTGTACCTGAAAGCTTTTGGGTCTCGCCCTTCCACCTCTTGGGTGATCCCCTCTTGGAAGGCCCCCAGGTTCCATAGAGCCGACTCCTAGGAGACCAAATAAGTGTATCACTCCCCCTAAGGACAAGCCTTTTCTTACCAAAGGTGTAGCAGTTGATGCCATGGTTGTGGTGGCAGCCACTAAAAGGGAACTATCTGAGACCAGTTCCTCTATTCATCCCCTGAATAAGGATTCTAGGACCATGGCTAGGTATGGGAAGCACATCTTTTCATCAGCGATCTTTGCCTTACGATAGCTGAACTACTTAACTTATTTTACTAGGTTACCAAGAAACCTGTTAAAAGAACTGACAGACTCCCTCCAAGGAGCTGTAGCTGATGCGGTGGCAGATAAGGTAACTGCTCAGCTCGCCACCCTAAACTCTTCCATGAGGCTTATCTCATATGTAGCAGATGGAAGCAGTAGGGCAGTGGGTTCAGGCATCTTTCTTAGGAGGCTGGCATGGATGCATCTGTGATTTCACGGAGCCCTTCAAGTCTTCCTTCATTAACGCCCCCTTTGATGGTGCCTCTCTTTTTGGGCCCAAGGTAAAAGGGACACTCACCAGGTGTGAACAGGAAGGTAAGACCTTATCTGCTGTTGGAGTACATTTTTCCACACCCACCAGACACTTTCCCAAAGGTCACTGAAGCAGTGAAAAGATGTGGCTCAAAAAATCACAAAGGTCTTTCCAAGACGCACAGGGTGAAAGCTCCCCAAGAGGCAGAGGGGGGAACAATAACGGAAGACAACGTCCTCGCGGCAGGCGAGGCCCGCAGAATCAGGGCTCCAGAGAATCTTTCTTTAGTAAGCCCTTTCAGCGTTCCGGGGGGTTGCCCAATTGTCCGCCTCTGGGGGCAGTCTGGGGACAATTGTCTCTGTACCTTAATACCTGGCTAAAAATAAAAGACGACAAATGGGTGCAGAACATAATATTCAGGGATTACGTCATTCCTTTTTCCTTCCACACTCCCATAAACAAAACGGTTTCAAATGTTCCACCCAGTCAAAAAGAACAAGCAATCATAGAAATTCAAAAGTTGCCAAGAAAAAGTAATCTAAGAAGTCCCTGCAGACCAGAGAGAATTCGGAACTTAAGTTTCTTTTTAGTACCAAAGAAAATGGGTCTGGAGACCCATCTTGCATCTCAGCATTCTAAACAAATCTGTCAGAAAGAGCAAGTTCTGGATGGTAGCACTGCAGTTGATACTTCCATTTTTGGAAAAAGGCAATTGGATGTGCTTTATAGACCTTCAGGACGCATACCTACCATATGTGGAGGGAAAGGCGGGCCAGAAGGTACTTGTCCTTCAGGTTAGGAACCAGTTACTTCCAATTTCGAGCTCTGCCCTTTGGCCTCACTATACCCCCCAGTGTGTTCACCAAATGCATGTCAGCAATTGCGGCTCACCTGAGCCGTCAAGGATTCCAGGTGTTTCCATATCTGGATGACTGACTCATAGCCACCCTGATCAGGCATCATCTGCTACAGGCCAAGGACTACATTCTAAAACTTTGCTGCTCACTAGGAATTACAATAAATTATGAGAAATCTGTTCTAGAGCCATGTTAGATCTTGGACTTCATAAGATCAGAAACAGACGCAACAAGAACGATAGCAAAACTTCCCCAAGACAGTGGATGACCTTTGATACTATGTATGAATATTGATCAGAAAGAAACAAACTTATGTCAAACTAGCTCAAGTACTGGGCAAGATGGCCGCCTCAGCTGTTCTCATCCCCTTAGCTCATCTCCACATGAGAATTCTTCAGTAGGTACTTGCGACACAGTGGTCAAATCTAGAACTTCCAGTGACACACAAGATAGTAACTGATTCATGCAAGAAGGATGATCTGTTCTATGGTGGCTTCATTCTCCCCTGTTGGCTCAAGGCCATCTCTGTATTCCTCCCCAAGCCACCGTGACCACAGATGTTTCCCTGATGGGGGATGCATTATCTGGGAAAGAAAGTTCAAGGTGTCTGGTATCAGCACAAGGCCCATTTGCACATAAATGTCTTGGAGATGTGGGCAGTGCTTTTAGCGTTGCAAGCATTTCAAGATACCCTTCCTTTGGGAATAGTAGCAATTCAATTAGACAACATGCCTATGGCATGGTACATAAGCAAGGGGGAACCAGATCTTATCCCTTTTGTCAAGAAGCCCTAAGAGTTTGGCAGTGAAGTGACATCTTCAAACTGCTTTCTAGTAGCAATGCACATCCCAGGGAAATCCAGTGTAATAGCAGACAAAATGAGCAGAGCCATACTATGGCCTCACAAGTGGTCCCTCAATCAAAAAGTTACAGAAGACATCTTCCAAATGTGGGCCAGCCTTGCTACAACCTTTTTGCCTCGCCCATGAATACCAAATGCAGCAACTACTTTGCCCTGATTCCCCCTCAGGGGGAGTCCTCAAGGGATGCACTTGTTCAAGATTGGCCCTCTGGACTCCTTTATGCTTTTCCACCAATTCCTCTAATTCCCAAATTTTTGCAGAAAGCAAGTTTGTTGAAAACTACTATAATCCTAATTGCCCCCTATTGGCCTTGACAAATTTGGTTCTCCTTTCTTCAGCTTCATGTTCAAGACTAACAATGGATTCTGGACCCTATTCCAGACTTTCTGACTCATCACCATGGCCTTAAGCTCAATCCTAACAAATGTCATCATCCCCTTTGGGAAAAACCTGGTTCCCATGAATTACCACATCAATGGTAGTCCACTGAACACAGAAGGCGTTATAAAAGATCTGGGAACACAGGTTGACAGCAACCTCTCATGATCACCACCACCTCATTGCCACTGTGGTCAGAAAGTCCTATGTGGCACATCTCATTACTAAGGGTTTTGCATCCAGGAAGGAGGAGGTCATGATGTCCCTCTACTCTTCCCTCATTAGGCCAGTCATCGAGTACAGTATCCCATTTGGCATATACCTCACTAGACACCTGCAACAACTGGAGAGGCCGCAAAAGTACCTCACAAAGAGGATCCTAGGCCTTAAACACTTGTCCTATATGGACAGACAAAAAAACTCCCAACTATTCTCCGTCTCATATCTCCTACTTAGTCGATCTCTGCTTGACTTACAAAGCCATGTCTAACTCAGCTGTGTTAGAAACGCTACATCTAAAGAAATCCCTGTCCCTCCACACTACACACTCCGGAGACATCGCCCTCATTACCACAATCAACAGAACAAGCTGAGGGGACAGGTTCATAACCCAGAGACTGCCCATGCTATGGAACAGACTTCCCATACATGTCAAGTGGCGTGCCACACTGGCCCTCTTCAAGAGAAGTCTTGAGTGGATGGGAAGTAGAAAATTCACCCCCGGGAATCACTCCAATGGCTCTACTCGACAGAGGCATGGGAACTAAAGTCGGGTGGCACGATGCCAGGGTAATCCTATGGGCTAGGCTTGTAAATGCACCAGGGCCATTAGCCTAGTACACATCTATGAATCTATCAGGGATGGTTTATTCCAGTCTGAATCTCAAGCTAGCAGCTTGGCTGCTCCAATTCCCCTGATAGCCAGATTGCCTTCCCTTTCCCCTCCTGTCAGACACATTCTGATGTCTTCTCATAAGTCATCCACACACAAATTATACAAAGGAAAATGGAAGAGATTTGTCTCCTGGGCTAACTGTAATAAGATTGACCCTTTTATTGCTCCCATTCATTCTATACTAGAATTTTTGGCTAAGCTCTCTGAGGGTTTTGCCACAGCTACTATTACAGTTCAGTTGGCAGCAATTTCAAACTTTCATGTAGGAGAAAATGGATACAGGATCATGTCACAGACTTTTTAAAGCATTCTTGAAGGGGACTACAATGCTAAGACCCCTGTACAAAGACCCATCCCCACCTTGGGATCTGAATTTTGTTTTGTCCAATATTATCTATCCTCCATTTGAATCTTTCTGCTACATGTGATCTGACGTTTCTTTCTTGGAAGACGCTGTTCTAGTAGCTATTACCTCAGCGAGGAAAGTTTCATAATTGCAAGCTTTATCTGCCAGGCCACCATGTCTGACTTTTCATAAAGACAGCATTCATTTACGCACCAATCCCTTCCTTCTGCCCAAAGTTGTATCCAAAAGTAACCTCAGTCAATCTACTGAGTCACCAGTATTCATCCCAAATGTTCAGAATAAAAGAAAATACTCATTACATCTGCTGGATGTTCATGGTTATGTTTTTATATAAACAGAACTCAATCAGACCAGCTGTTTATTTCTTACTCTAACAGGAAAGGCCTACCAGTATCTAAGGTTACCTTATCCAAATGGCTTTCTGAATGCATTTCCTTTATTTACAGTTCTAAAAACAAAACTCTCTCTGCACTTATCAAAGCTCATTCTACCAGAGCGATAGCTACTTCTGATGCTTTCCAAGCTAGGCTGTCTCTGGACAATTTCTGTGCTGCAGCCACATGGGCAAAACCACATGCCTTGGGTTGGGAGGGTGGCCTAATGGTTAAGGTGTTTGCCTTACAAACACAAGTTGCAGGGTTTGAGTCTCACAAGGGATAATTGGCTAAGCTTAAAATGGCTCGCAAGGGCAGTTAGCTTAGTACTAATCTATGAACCTACGAACCTTTATCACTCATTACAAAGTAGATTTGGCCTCCAGGAGTAAGGGCATCCTTTGATTCTGTGGTTCTGAGGAATATTCTCCCATGAGCATGCAAGAATCGGGTAGCTTGGGACACGGTCCCACAAGTGAGAATAAAGGTAAGACTGAAATCACATAAAAAAGTTATGTACTTACCATAACATTTCTTGTGTGCTGTCCATCTCTGCCTTTATTCTCACAACCCACGCACCATACCCCCGCCTGTGCTTCTGGGAGACTAGTACCAATTAGGTATAATTGGACTCTGTAGTCTCAGAAACCTCTATCCTTTTAAACTATGAATAGTTTTGCTTATAATATTTACCATGGGCAAACAAGATCTGAGGGTGTTGGGGAACTGCATTATGGGTAAGGTAGAATGACCATGAGCTTTTGTAAAAGGCCGAGACAGATCCGGTAGATCGGATCTGACCCACAAGTGAGAATAAAGGCAGAGATGGACAACACGCATGGAGCATTATGGTAAGTACATAACGTCTCTTTCCTCCAATTTGCCTGTAAAAAAGTGTGTGCATGTTTCTGTAAAATAACATTAGTGGGTGCATATATGTCTCCTGGGTAGTGGAAAAAATAAGGCATAAAATGCATTGCAGCACGTCTAGAACCAAAGGGGGGCCATCACTCTTGGCTGCATAAGTGACTTAGTAGTCTCCTAAAACTGTGGACTGCACCTTGTCTAAAACTGACCCTGCTTAAAGCTGAGGCACAGAGATTGCTATAGTTTGTGTATGGGCTGGGAATACTATGGTTATTATTTCTTTAATTTTCCTCAGAATCAAATTCAGAGGTGTGTACAGAATGAAAGTATAGCCTTGTGTGTTGGCTGGGGACTGTGTGGTCATTATTTCTTTAACATTCCTCAAAATCTTACCTCATAGGTGTGCACAGAATGTTGAATCAGTGTGCAGTGTAGGAATGACAACTTGGAAAGAATTACTATAATTTTTTTCACTTATTTTCACTATTGAAATCAGATATGTGTACAGGTGGATATCTCCTGTGGGTAGGGGAAGGAGCTGACAGCTTTGGATTGAAATATGTTGTACTCCATTTGTTCTTTCACTTATTTTAGTTTGACTTCAGAGGGGTACACAGAAGGTGTCTGTCTGGAAGTTATGGGTGAGGAGACATGCTGCATAGATGTACAACAGCAGCAACTTGAAATATGTTGTCCTTTCACATTCTTTTTTTTTAAACAAGAAACATCCTTATAAAATAAAATTATCTCTTATGACAAGCAATCATACATTAATATAAATGAAAACAAACCTTATTGACCTAATCTTATTTGCATTTTACATCACAAACCATATTGACGCAGCTCTAGTTACAAACATTATACATCACTTATCTACCCCATCATTGTCAGTCAGACATTACATAGTTCATTCAAATCCTGCATTCTTTTAAACCTCATTCCTCCCCAGTATGTATTGTTCCTACAGTTCACATTTTTGCTGTGTATTTTGCTCCTAACCTTTTGTAAAGATCCAAATTCCAGTTGTTTTTCCAGTATTACTATATTCACCATGATATCCATTTTCTAGTAATTGCTTTTTTTGGCAGCCACCATAATTGGATATGGCAAGGCATTACTATGTCTAAGCATTTCCGATTCTGTATCATAACTCAGAAGAATCAATCCCCTAGTTACACCAATATGCTTACTTAGTATCTCTGACAGAGTAGACTGCAGGAAATCTTTAAAGTCTGCCAACTCATTACACTCCCAGAAAGCATGTTCCCAGTTCCTTCTTTCTTCGTTATCAACTGCGTTATTGGAAATGCTTCATATCCGAAAGTCAAATGGTGCACAGGTTACTCCCTCTAAAGGCCTTATTCTGGTATGTGACATTAATAAAACCTGCTGGAGGGACAGATTGTTCTCCCAGAGGTGACCACACCTTTGGAACAGACTTCCACTTCATGTCAAACAGCACCTCATTGGCCCTCATCAAATGCAATCTGGACGATTGAATGGATGACCGTAAATTTACCCCAGGGGTTCCACCTGTGTCCCTCTTGAACAGGGGCAGTAGATGCTGATCGTGGAAATAAGGGGAGAAACTTGGCTAGGCTTGTAAGGGCCCAACGGCCGTTAGCCTAGTAACTTCCTATGATCACACCTCCAACATTTGCCTTCTACCTAAGGAAAATTTCTCGAGTCTACTTAGGGTATAAAAATGTCTATGTAAACATTTCTAAGCAAAAATCCTGAATGTTTTAGATTTTGTTTCACATTTGGGATACATGCATATATCTCCCCATTTTTTTTTGTGAATTGCGCATCCAATTTCTCTTCCCAGTCCTTTCTAACCTCCCCTGATTGATTCTTATAGTTATCATGCAGTATTTTGTATGCTGTACTAATTATAACTGTAACGGTAGCTTCTGCTCCAGATTCTACCAAAAACTCTACCAGTGCTGGTCTTTCGTTTAGGACCCCCTTATTTTTTTCCTCTTTGCCTATACTCTGGTATGAATTCTTGATAGGGAAGGCAATGTCCTGCAGTCCAAATACATTTTTGGTGTCTTCCCATTCTGTTACCCTTCCCTCCCTAGTTATTTGCTCCCAATACCTTAGTTCTTTTGCCAGTTTTCTCTAATAAATTCCAGCCCCCTCTTGCCTATTGTCTCTATCCTTAATTGCAGTCACATCTATCAGCAGAATCTCCTTTCTCCATTCCTGTCTTCACTTAGTTCTTAGAATACTTTCTGCTACTTTATGAATATAATATTCGGTGTGATGATTGTTATTCTCCTTAAAGGTCTGCATCGTAAAATCCCAGTCTCTCCTTGTTTCTTGAGCTTTCCCCCTGTTTCTTCATCATCATCATCATCATCCCTTTCCACTTTGAATTACAGGTTTCTGCTTGTGCTGTGTAATACTGAAATACCTCTTCATATCTGGCAATCCCAATCCACCTTGTTCTGCTTTAAGAATAATCTTATCCTACTTTACTTTTGCCACCTTCCCCTTCCAGATAAAGTCCTTAACCTCTTTGTTAATTGTTATCCACAACTCCTCTATTTGGTAAAAATATGCCTGTGTAAAAACTAGAGAGACTAAAACATTGTAACTGCTTGTATCTTGCTATCCATATCACAGAGCTTTCAGTTTCTCAGTTTTTGTAGTATCTTTTAAGTCTCTTTCTACATATCCTTAGCTGCCACACCAGAATCATTTTAATCCATACACCTAAATACTTCATTTTATCATGTCCCCTTAAACATGGATATTGCTGAACCAGTTCTTGTGTGGGTACATTATGTACCGCTATTGCCTTTGATTTAGCTTCATTAATTTTGTGTACCTAAAAGATCTGAATCTATCTCAAAATGTTCCACAGCACTGCAGTGTCCTTTTCTGGTTTTATCCGATATAAAATATCTGCGAATAGAGACAGCTTTTCTTGACTGCCATACCATTATATCCTTGAATGTCTGAGTCCCTTATTTTCTTTGCCAGTGGTTCTAAATGTAATACAAATAACAAAGGGGAAAGAGGACACCCCTGCCTGGTTCCTGTGCTCAAGAAGAAGTCATCAAAGAAGAACCCACCCACTTTAATTTTCACCTCTGATCCCCCATATATCCTCCTAAATAACCTTATAATTTTATCAGGGAATGCAAATGATTCCACTGCCCTGCTCATAAAGTCCCAGCTTACTCTGTCAAATGCTTTCTCTGCATTAAGACCCATCAACAACAGTGGTATTTTCTTGAACTCTGCATCCCTCTGGATCATCACTGTTTTAATGTTGTTAGATGGTTGCCTCCTCCATATCTGTCAATTTTGGCATCACTTTTGCCATTTCTTAAGCCATTATAAACACTTTATAATGTTAAGTTGTCAACCTCGCCTTCATTCTTGCTGGATGACTCGGCCTAATACTAAAGCTCGACAGCTATTTTTACCGGCTCGAGGCTAACCTATGTCCCATAATGCTAGGCGTCATATACCCAGATCTCGTTTGCTGCTTCAGCTACAAGGTTGCATTTTTCACCGGCTCCAGGTCATATATTATTATTAATAGCTTTATAGATAGCTTTTCTGTCAGATTTTTTTCCTGTTTTACCTTTTTAAGGTTAGTGAAGTTAGCGACTAGTTTTCCCTTCCCTTTAGTTGCTAAACCCCCCTCTTTTCTCCACCCTTAAGGTGGTTGGGCCTCTGACCCTCCCCCTTAGTAGTACAGTTTTCCCTTAGTTGTTCTGTGTGTGTGTGGAATTATGTCCCTCTGTTTAGTGGTAGTTTCCCTTTTTCTGCTTATTGTAATTTTTTATTATATATTAGTGCAATTTTACATTAGTATGTCTAAGGATACTAAGGTATCGGGTTTCAAGAAGTGTGACTCGTGCTGTCAGAAGATGTCTCTGACAGATGGTCACACTTCTTGTGTGTATTGTTTGGGCCCTCTGCACCTGCTGGACTCTTGTTCTATCTGCCATGTTTTCAGCCCTAGAGTCCTGCAGGAGCGCAGAAATAAACTCATTCTTAGAGGCTTGTTAAAGCCTGAAGGTTCTCCGGCTAAGATTATGACTGGAAAACCTCCAAAGCCCGCCAAACCGTCGGCTCCATGTTCAGAGCCGGCTCCGAGCGGTTCTCTTGCTGCCTCGTCGGTTCCGGCCGGAACCGAGGCACCTAGACCTCAGTCGGCTCCGACTTTAGTGTCGGAGCCGTCCCCGAGCAGAAAGCGCTCCAGGTCTCCGTCTCTCAACTCGGTTAGATCGGCTCCGAAGTCTTCTCTGTTGTCAGAGCGGAGCCATAGATCTCATTCCTCTAGGTCTTCCAGGCATTCGGACCATGACCTCGAGAGGGTAGTCAGCTGGCTTTTGAAGTCACAGGCACTGGTCCAGTTGCTACATAGCCCGTCTCAACAGACAGGGGCTACCCCTACACCCGCTCAAGTTCCTCCTCTGACTATTCTGCTGAGTTCGGAGCCAGAGGTCGTTGAGGTGAGTACTGTGGGGGCATCGGAACCGATCCCTCTTTTGTCGGTTCCTTCGTTGGCTCCGATCCCATCCTTGGCTCCGTCCTTGGAGGTATCCGGGCGCCGAGACTCCCTGGTTGGCTCCGAGGGGGCGAGTGGCATCGGACCCTTGTCCGACCTTGCTCTCCCTCTCGGAGCCTCGGCACAGGTGAGTTCAGCCCCGACATCGGCCTCGGAGCCGTCCCTCTCGGTGCCGGGGGGAGCTCTCATCTCCTCGGAGTTGGGTCCTTCTTCCCTGCCTGACAGCTGCGCCTTTGAGGTCATGAGGAGCGTGCTGGCTCCTATACTGGCACCACGGTCGGCCTCCTTGGCTCCTCCCTCTACGGTGCCTGCTTCGGCCCCTGCCTACCCTCCCGACCCCAAGCGAGGAGAACCGACACTCCAGGCTGCCCCATTGGGCCTTTCTTCCTCTTCCGAGGCCTCCCCTGATCCTTCGGGGGAGCCCCCTCGGAAGAGGACATATAAGAGGAAACATGTTGACTCTCCTGAGTCAGTGACATCTGACACCGACCTGGATGATTCGGAAGGGTCCCCAAGGTCTCCCTCTGAGGATGTCCCCTTTTCTGACATCTTAGAGATCCTCAAACAGAGGGGGAACTGGTCTGGCCCTTAACCCATCCGAGGACGAGTCAGTGTACCTGGATGCGTTCGGTTCTCGCCCTTCCACCTCCTGGGTGTCCCCACCTTTCGACCCACTTATGGAGGTGGTGGCTCGGAAGGTGTGGACGGCTCCGGATACTAAGGAACCAACTTCCCGGAGGCCCACTAAATTTATTACTGCCCCGACAGACAAACAGTTTCTCTCTAAGGGTGTCCCTGTGGATGCCATGGTGGTGGTGGCAGCCACTAAGAAGGAGTTGGCTGACCCTTCAGTACCTGTCCATCCTCCTAATAAGGAATCTAGAACTATGGATAGGTATGGCAAGCGGATGTTTTCTTCACCGACCTTTGCCATGCAGTCGCTGAACTATTTATGCCATTTCACCCGACTTCAGAGAGACCTTCTCAAGGAACTGGGTGAAACATTGCAGGACCCAGCAGCTGCGGGGTCTCAGGCAAAGATCAACTCTTAGTTGGGGACCCTGAACTCTATCATTAACTCTTCCATGCGGCTCATCTCTTATGCATCCGATGGAACGAGTAGAGCCGCAGGTACGGGTGTTGCTCTAAGGAAACATGCCTGGATGTGGCTCTGCAATTTTGCTGACCCCTTCAAGGCGTCCTTCACTAACACCCCCTTTGATGGTTCTGCTGTTTTTGGACCTCAAGTGAAGGATACCTTAACCAGGTGCGAACAAGAAGGCAAGACTCTCTCTGCTGTGAGAGTCCGTTTTTCCGCCCCTTCTAGACCATATGCTAAGGGTCAGAAGGGCGGGAAAATGTGGTTCCGCAAACCTCAAGGAGTTCTGCCGGATGCACGTGGTGAGCTTCCCTCCAGAGGTAGAGGAGGGAACAACAATAGACACCGCCCTAGGGGCAGGGGGGGGTGCAGAATCAGGGTAGCAGAGAATCATTCTCTGACAAACCCTTTCAGCACCTCTGAGGAGCTGCCCGACCATCCACCTTCGGAGGCAGTCGGGGGAAGACTCTCGCTGTACCCAAAAGCCTGGCGCTCTCTTACGCAAGGCAGATGGGTATGGTCGATCATATCCGAGGGTTACAAAATCCCCTTTATCCACACCCCACATCAACCAAAAAGGCCTCTTCCAGACATTCCACCTGGTCTGAGAGACCAAGCAGCACTAGAAATTTCAGTGCTGCTTTTAAAAAGAGCCATCCAGCCAGTCCCAGCAGACCAACAAGGGTCCGGAATCTACTCCAAATTCTTTTTGGTACCAAAAAAGACAGGGGACTGGAGACCTATTTTGGATCTCAGCAGACTGAACAAATCGGTTCAAAGAACAAAATTTCGAATGGTCACGCTACAGTCCATTCTTCCCTTTCTGGTTCAGGACAATTGAATGTGCTCTATAGACCTTCAGGATGCGTACTACCATATCAAAATGAACAGGCGCTACAGGAGGTTTCTCCGCTTCCGGCTGGGAGCCAGTCACTATCAATTCAGAGCCCTGCCCTTTGGCCTCACCACAGCCCCCAGGGTGTTTACCAAATGCATGGCAGTGGTTGCGGCTCACCTGAGAAGTCGAGGATTCCAGATTTTTCCATATTTGGACGACTGGCTCCTTACTGCCACCACCAGGAACCAGTTACTTCAAGCCAGGGATTACGCTGTACAAACGTGCAAAGCGCTAGGCATCTCCATAAATTTAGAAAAGTCTGCCTTGTCGCCTTGTCAGCATATTACCTTCATAGGCGCCGTGTTAAACACGGTGGAGTTGTCAGCAAAACTAACTACACAAAGAGCGTTAGACATTCGCAGTCACGTTCAAATCCTACTACAGGAGGACAGAATCCAAGCCAGGCTTGTACTGAAAACGCTGGGTCTAATGGCTGCAACAATCACCTTACTCCCCCTAGCTCGCTTTCATATGCGGATACTACAGTGGATGCTTTTTTCCCAATGGTCCTTTCAGCAACATCCCATGTCGCACAATATTTTCATCACTCGATCATGCAAACGACACCTAGCTTGGTGGATGGTCTCACCTCAGGTGCTTCAAGGCAGACCGGTTGTTCTTCCCCCTCCGGTTGCCACCATGACCCTGATCAGGTGGGGGGGGGGACATTTTCAGGGCAGGACAGTCCAGGGCACATGACAACAGTTCGAGTGCCACTTGCACATCAATGTCTTGGAGATGAGAGCGGTGCTGTTGGTGTTGCAGGCCCTCCAGAACTCTCTTCCCACTGGGACGATTGCGATTCAGACAGACAATATGTCCGTAGTGTGGTACATCAACAAACAGGGCAGAACCAGGTCCTATCTTCTTTGTCGGGAAGCGCTCAGACTCTGGCAATGGGCGATCTCTTCTCACCGGTTTCTGGTAGCAAAGCACATTCCCGGAAAGTCCAATGTTATAGCAGACAGGCTGAGCAGGGACATTCTCATGCCCTACGAGTGGTCTCTCAACCAACTAGTAGTGGATCAAATATTCAGAAGGTGGGGTCAGCCTTGCTGCGACCTTTTCGCAACCCCACAAAACAGCAAGTGTCAGGACTTCTTCACCCTCTTTCCTCTTCCGGGCCTCTCTCCCAGAGACGCTGTAGCCCACGATTGGCCCCGGGGTCTCCCTTTATGCTTTCCCCCCTTTTCCCTTAATCACTCAGTTAGTCCAGAAAGCAACTGCCTTGATATCCAGGATGATCCTCATTGCCCCTTACTGGCCCCGACAAGTCTGGTTTCCGTTCCAACAATGTCACCTACTGGAGCAGCCCTGGCATCTGGACCCAGTGCCAGACCTTCTGACCCATCAGTCGGGCAGGCTGCACCAATCCCTTTCATCTCTCAACCTCACAGCTTGGTTGCTCCACTTCCAACCCTAGCCAGGCTTCCCTTAATTTCTCAGTCAGTACGTGAGATTATCCTTGCCTCTCACAAGTCTAACACCAGAAGGACGTACGCTAGTAAATGGAAACTTTTCTCTATTTGGGCAAGGAAAAATCAAGCCAACCCCTTCACTGCTCCTGTCCAAACAGTTCTAGATTTTTTAGCGGAATTTTTCCAAAAAGACTCCTCTTCAGCCACTATCAGAGTCCAGCTAGCGGCTATTGTAAATTTCCACGTTGGCTTGTCAGAATCCAGCATTATGTCCCACAAGCTCTGCAAAGCCTTTCTGAAGGGTACCCTATTACTTAGGCCCCCAGTCAAAGACCCTCCTCCACCGTGGGATCTAAATTTGGTACTGTCATCATTAATTCTGCCTCCTTTTGAGCCTGCTGCCTCCTGCTCATTAAAACTGCTCTCTTGGAAAACACTTTTCCTGGTAGCTATTACCTCAGCCAGAAGGGTTTCGGAACTACAAGCACTATCTGTGCGCCCCCCCCCCTTATCTTGTTTTTCACAAAGATAGAGTGGCTCTTAGGACTAATCCATCCTTTTTACCTAAGGTTCTATCTGAAAAAAATCTCAATCAGACCATTGATCTCCCAGTTTTCTTTCCAAATTACACTGACAGAGCTGAGAGAAGATTACATTGCTTGGACGTTCACCGGCAGCTACGCTTCTATCTGGATAGAACTAAACTAACAAGAAAATCAGAGCAACTCTTCTTATCTTATGCGGAAGGGAAGCAAGACCTTCCAGTTTCTAACGTGACCTTGTCCAGATGGTTGACCTCTCATCACTTTAATATATCAATTGAGGCACAAGGAGCTCCCTACCAAACCTAGAGCTCATTCAACTAGAGCATTAGCTTCCTCAGTTGCTTTTCAAGCGAGGTTACCTATGGATTCTATTTGTGCAGCGGCCACATGGGCCTCCCCTCATACCTTTATTTCTCATTACAAACTGGATATTGCCTCCAGAAATCGTGCTGAATTTGGTTCCACTGTACTCAAGAGTCTGTTCCATTGAGCCACCCAGGACTAAGGTGCTAGGGACGCTTTCCCATCCAGCAAGAATGAAGGCGAGATTGACAGCTTATCATTAAGAAGTTATGTACTCACCATAACGTTCCATGTTAGTTGTCTTCTTCTCGCCTTCTTTCTTGCGTTCCACCCTCCATCCCCCTAGCCTGGAAAGACCTAGAGTATTGGGTGAGACATTCTTTGTCACCAGGATTACCCCTTCACCTAGAGCTCTTGTCCCCTTTTTGTTAGCCCTGGTGAAAGACAGGCTGTGGGGCTCATAGTTGTATAGAGTTCATAGATTTATCCTTTCTTGTGGTGGGACATCATATTCTGGCTAGGCTTATAAATGCCTTTGGGCAGATAGCCTAGTACCTACCTATGAATCTATGACATGTTTTTTGTCCATAGTGTTAGCTATCAAACGAGATCTGGGTATATGACGCCTAGCATTATGGGGCATAGATTAGCCTTGAGCCAGTAAAAATAGCTCTCGAGCTTTAGTATTAGGCCGAGTCGGAGCCGAACCCCATCCAGCAAGAAAGAAGGCAAGAGGAAGGCAACTAACATGGAACGTTATGGTGAGTACATAACTTCTTAATCATGGTTTAGCATTGAAACGGGCCAGTGTGAAGCTGGATATGATGGGATCTTTACCCTCTTTAGGTATTACAGCTACTACCGCTTTCTTCCAGGATGTTGGCACTTCTTCTCTAAAAAAAAGTATGTACTCACCATAACGTTCCATTTTTGTTGTCCAGCTCACCCTTCATTCTTACTGGATAGGTTTGGAGCTGATCCTCGGCTCCAACTTGGCTGAATACACTAGCTCGAAGTCTTTCTTTTGGCTCGTGGCTGAATAAGTATCCCATCACGCAGTGGTGTAATTCCCCAGATCTTATTTGCTGCTAATCGTAACAATGTGCCCACAATTGTCCTGTAACATCAGGTAGGAGCCTTTGGCTGGGGGAAGGTGAGAGGGTCGTAACAATGAAGGGCGAGATGGACAACAAACATGGAACGTTATAGTGTTTAGGTAACATCTTTGTTATGTTGTCCTATCTCGCCTTCATTCTTACTGGATGGGACAGCATCCCTAGCACCATTTTCCTGGGTTGCTCACGGGGGTATACCTTTGAGCATAGTGGAACCAAAGGAAGCCCTGTCCCTGGAGGCCAAAATCAACTTTGTAATGAGTAATAAAATGATGGTGTCTTGCCCACGTAGCAGTGGCACAAATACTGTCCATTGATGATCTGGCTAGGTAGGCAGAGGATGTTACTAAGGCTCTAGTGGAGTGGCCTCTAACTTTAAAAGGTAAGTGCCTGTTATTTGAGGTGTATGTAAAGGTAATGCAATTTGCAAGTGTAACTTTTGAAACTGGCATGCCCTTTTTTGCTTCTGAAAAGGAGATGAGCAATTGATCTGTTTTCCTGAAATCTTTAGTCGTAGGCAGATAAAACCTAAGTTGCCTATGCACATCCAGTTGGTGAAGTTTGTATTCTGCCTTGTTGCTATGATTAGGAAAAACACTGGGAGCTCAACTGATTGATCCAGATTGGTTTAGGAGCAAACCTTTGTACAAAGGATGGATTAGTTCGTAGAGATACTCTATCCCTATGGAAAATCAAGTATGGCAGCTTGACTGATAAAGCTTGCAATTCTGAGATTCATTTTGCAGATGTAATGGCTACTAGGACGATAGTTTTCCAAGAAAGAAATTTGAGATCACATGATGATGAGGCTTGAAAGGGAGGTAAGGTTAGGTGAGTCAGGGCAAAATTCAGATCTCATGGTGGAAGAGATTCTTTTATGGGAAGTCTCAATAAACCAAGTGCCTTTTAAAAATGCTTTACACAGTTTGTGTGACATCAGGTTAGGAGTGTATTCACCAATGTGAAAATTAGAAATTGCAGCTAATTGAACTCGAATTGTAGCTGCTGTGGAACCTTGTTGGAAAAGTTCTGCAAGAAATTCTAAAATTGAATTAACTGGGGCAGAAAATATTTCTTACTTTTGCCCAGTAGAACCTCCTCCATATAATTTCCAGGTAGAAGCCTTGTGAGAAGATACCAAAATGTGTTTTCCTGCTAGTGTGAAGTCTTTAAGCCTGACTAAGTTTGGAAGTGGAGCAACCAAGATGTCAAATTGAGGGTGTGGAGAGCAGGACAAAATGTTCCCGACATATGAATCAGACGGTCTGGAACTGAGACCAGAGAAAGGGGAACCAAATCTGACGAGGCCAATATGGAGCAATGAGAATCAGCCTGCTTTCCAAGCATTTTGCTTTATGAATGACTTTGGGTATCAGGGGAAAGGCATACAGAAGTCCCGAGGGCCAATAGTGAACAAGTGCGTCTCTTGGTGTCTCCCCCATAGGGGGGATTAGGGCAAAGTAGCTGATGCATTTGGTTTTCATGGGAGTGGTAAAAAGGTTGCAGCAAGGCTGGCCCCATTTTCGGAAAATCTTCTCCGCTATGTTTTGGTTTAGAGACCACTTGTGAGGCATTAATATTGCCCTGCTGAGTTTTTCCGCTATCATGTTGGATTTCCCCAGGATATGTGTTGCTACCAGAAAATGTTGGGAAGAGATTGCCCATTGCCATACTCTCAGTGCTTCTTGATAAAGGGGGTATGATTTGGTTCCTCCTTGTTTAGGTACCAGACTATACCTACATGATGTTCATCGTGCATACAGCTGCAGTCATAACAGATGGGTTCTCCTGCCGTCAGGCGGGTCCTCGGTCGGCCGAATTCCAAAGTCTAGGTCCGGCATCGGTTATCGTTGCTTTCTTTCCTGACGTCAGTGCGACAGGGGTATATAAGACACAGCCGACACCATTTTCTTCAGTCTTTTTTGCCGCGTGGTGCCCGAAGCAGAAGCAGTTCGCAAGTGCCGGTCGGCCAGCTCCTCAAATTACGAAAATTTGGAAACCGAAGTCTTCTTTAAAGCTATGTACCCCGTTGGGGAAACTTTTCTTGCCTCAGACCAATGTCAGACAAAGTTAACAATTGTATTTCTTGTGGGAAGCAAATACCGCATAAGGATTTCCATTCCCTCTGTATACCTTGTTTAGGCCCAGACCACGACGTCTCGGGCTGTCGCTTTTGCGCTACTTTCAATAAACGCACTATTAAGCGTCGGGCGGAGGTTGCCCAGCACTTTTTTGGTAAAGCTTTTGATTATAAAATGTCGTCGGAGACTTCGACTACCGTTTTGTCCAAAAAACGCAAGGACAAAGACCGACAAGTGAGGTCCGCGGTCTCCACCGACACCATGCCAAAACCAGCTACACGTGGTCCGGTTCTCAGCGAGGCACCTACGCAGCCCCTGACTACCGACGACACTTCTCTGGCGGTGTCTTCTGTAACCGAGACCGCAGGTGCCTCGGCCCATACCCAGACTACAGCTACCGAAGCCACTGTGAGTGTTGAGCCTCCTAATGTGGACAGGTCCACTTCCACCCATGGTGTCTTTAGACCCTCATCTTCCTTTTCCATAAAGGTCTTTACTAAGTCCAAATCAGCCATGCATCCCAAGAGGCCTGTTGCACAGGGCCCATCTCCAGGCCCCATGCCTAAAAAGCAGATGCTAAAAATGGCTGAGGATTTAATTAACTCTTATCAGGGGTTCCCAACCCCCTCCGGACAAGAGACCCAGAGTGGAGGAAGATTTTCCCTCTTCTGACCAGGGCTCCATTATTTCAGAACATTCTGATGAAGAGGAACACTCGTACTCCCCTTTTGAAGATTCTGATGCAGAGCAGTCCATTCCTTCTGTATCTCCCCCAGAGGATTTTTCTTTTGGGGAAACCTTGCATACCTTGAGGGAACACTTCCATTGGGAAGGCCAAGACTTTTCTGATTCCAAGAAAAGACTTAGGGAATTTCTTTTGCTACCTCAGCACAGACCTCTGGTGATACCTCCTGTCTTGGATATACTTGATGATGTTTACTCGGAGGCTTGCCTTAATCCGGATTCCCTGCCTCCTGCCCCAGTCAAGCCTAATAGGTACTACAGAGTTCCTAACTCTCACCAATTTCTTTACAAAAGCCATAATGCTGACCCTGAAACCATTTCTCAAGGCCCCAAGGGAATGAAGGCCTCTACTGCTAAGAATCCACTACCTTCCGAAAGAGAGTCTAGATCCTTAGAAAGGTGGGGAAAAAAGGTATATACCTCGGCCACCCTAGCCATGAGGGCATTAAATTGTCAGTTCCATATGCTTAAATATCAGCAGTTTCTGTTATCACAATTAAGGAATAAAATGTCACAACCTGAACAACCACATTTGAAGGAGTTGCAGGATATGATGCATAGTGCAGAACAAGTGGGTAAACACACCTTACAATGTGGCTATGATGCTCTAGAGGCCTCAAGTAGAGCTGCTGTTACAGGATCAGTCATTCGTAGACATGCCTGGCTTAGGGAACAAACCTTGCCTGATCATGTTAAAGCTAAACTACTAGATGCTCCTTTACAAAAGGATGTATTATTTGGTACTAATGCTGAGGAGATACTACGGAAAATGGAAGAAAAAGCTAAATCTATGCAAACTGTCAAAGCTTTTCTACAGGTTCAACCACCACATTTTAGCAGAAATTGGCCTTCAAAAAACTGGTCCTTTCCAGCCACGGACAAGCCCCAAAGAGGTAGATACAGGCGCACAAGGGGCAGAGGACAATCTCAAGGATCACACAGAGGCAGACAGTGGCAAACTCCAGCACCAAGAGGTGGCGAAGACAGTGCACAACAATACAGGAAACAAACCCAATGACTTTCCCCTTTTCATGCCAAGCAAGTCTCAGCTGGCAGCACCCTTGGGAGGAAAGCTGGCATTATTTACAAGAAATTGGCATATTATCACAACAGACAAATGGATCCTGGACATTATAAACAGAGGCTACAGATTTCATTTTCACACTCTTCCAAAAATGAGAGGCATGCCGAACCTGCCTCACAATCAAAGGGCAGAGGCTCAAATACAAATTTCAAAGCTCATGGACATGAAAGCTATTCAAGAGGTACCTACTCACGAACAAGGTCAAGGTTTTTATTCCAGACTATTCCTGGTACCAAGGAAGGGAACTGACTGGAGACCCATTTTGGACTTATCCATCCTAAACACATTTCTACTCGTACCAAAATTCAAGATGCTCACCTTACAGCAGCTTCTTCCCATGCTGGGCAAGGAGTCTTGGCTGGTAACATTGGACCTCAAGGAGGCATACCTGCATGTCCCAATCAGACAAAGCTGCAGAAGATACCTCAGATTTCTTGCAGGTTCAATCCACTATCAATTCTCTGCATTGCCCTTTGGCTTATCTACTGCCCCAGAGTATTCACAAAATGCCTGGCATCAGTAATTGCCTACTGCAGACTTCAAGGGATACAAATTTACCCTTATTTGGATGATTGCCTGATCCAAGCGGACAGCAAACACATACTTCTGGAACATCTGGCTTATGTAACACGGTTATTGAATTCTCTGGGATACACAGTCAACAAAGAGAAATCCAGGCGAACACCATCTCAGAAAATAACTTTCCTGGGTGCCAACTTGGACACAAACACCCAGATGGCCTATCTTACACCAGAAAAACAGGGGCAACTAACTCAGTACTTCAAAATACTAGCAAATTGTACCAGGCTAACTGCAAGGAAAATCCTGCAGGCTCTGGGCTTTATGGCATCTTGCATTCTTCTAATCCCATGTGCAAAGTTGCATATGAGGAAACTTCAATGGTACCTAAAAAACCTATGGTCTCAACACAGCCACAGTTTGGAAACAATAATACCAATAATCCCATGTTTGCAAAAGGAATTTCTATGGTGGGCCCAAGCATGCCAGACAAACACAGGTCTACCATTCTGCAAGCCTCAAGCAAACCAAGTCATCACAAAAGACGCCTCAGACTACACCTGGGGGGCACACATGACAGACACGTGCATTCAGGGCAAATGGTCCCAAAAGGAAAAGCACCTTCACATCAATCAAAAGGAAATGCTAGCAGTGACAAATGCAATTACAGCTTTCAAGGCCCTCCTGCATCCAGGGCAATTATTGATAAGAACAGACAACACCACAGTAATGTGGTACATAAACAAACAAGGAGGAACACATTCATACCCCCTGTGCAGGCTAGCCATGTCACTTTGGAACTTGGCTCTGGAATGGCAAATCGAACTTCAAGCACAGTACCTGCCAGGATTGGAAAACACGCTGGCAGACAATCTAAGCAGAAATATGACAGACCCACACGAATGGAAGTTGCATCCTCAAGTGTTTACAAAGATAATCCAAGTGTGGGGAAGGCCAGACATAGATCTCTTTGCCTCCCACAGGAATCATCAATTGACAAAGTTCTGCTCAAGGACCTTCCATCCAAAGGCCTGGAGAGTGGATGCCCTTTCTTTCAGTTTTGCAGCACGGACAGTTTACACCTTCCCACCTTTGCCTCTTCTGCCCATGGTGCTCTTGAAAGCAAGAGCAGACAGACCGAAGATGATACTGATTGCTTCTGACTGGCCAAGACAACACTGGTACCCACTCCTGAGGAGCCTAACACATACTCCTCCCTGGACCCTACCTCTAATGCCTCTTCTACTGACTCAGCACAGCTACAAAACTCTTCACAGTCAGCTGAAAACACTCAATCTGGCTGCATGGAAAATTCCTTAACACCACAACAGACCCTACTCTCCAAAGAGGTGCAGGATGTCATTTTGGAGGCCAGAAGGCCATCTACTAGAAAGGCTTACTCCGCAAAATGTAAACGGTTTTGCGCTTGGAATGAGAAAAAAGGCCAGGATCCTAGAAAACTGAATTTGCCTCAGATATTACAGTATCTAGCTGAGCTGTTGAACAGTGGACTTTCATTTTCCTCCATCAAAATTCATGCCTCAGCCATTTCTGCAGAATACAACACTGATCCACCTTTATTCTCTCACCCACTCTTAAGACAGTTCCTCAGAGGGGCTAAGAATATAAGACCTCCAAGGAAACAACCAATACCAGCCTGGGATCTTAATTACATTCTAGAAATATTAACATTGCCTCCCTTTGAACCAGCTGCCTCAACAGATTTGCAATATTTGTCCTGGAAAACAGCTTTCCTTCTGGCCATTACCTCAGCTCGTAGGGTTTCGAACTACAAGCCCTCATGGCTGTGCAGCCCTTTCTCATCTTCCATCAGGACAGGGTTTCCCTACGAACCAACCCGTCATTTATGCCTAAGGTAGTATCCAGGGTAGCTTTAAATCAGGCCATACACTTACCTACCTTTTACCCCAGTCCTCAAAACAAAGGGGAAAGGCTGCTACATTCCTTAGACATCCATAGACAGCTACGTTACTATTTGGACAGAACAAAGCCTTTCAGGAAATCAGAACAACTCTTTGTGTCCTATGCCGTAGGAGCTCAAGGGAAGCCAATTTCCAAACAGACAATTTTGAAATGGATAGGCCACTGCATACGGTTTTGTCACTCCTTTCATGGTAAGTCTGTACCTGCAGGCATCAGATCCCACTCCACAAGGGCCACAGCTACCTCTGCAGCCTTCCTCAGAGGAGTACCTACCAAAGATATTTTGGAGCCAGCCACTTGGAGTTCTGTGCATACCTTCACTAAACACTACCACCTACCTTTATACTCCAAAACTAGAGCAGGCTTTGCTACTGCTGTGTTGCAGGGCATTCTGGCTCCTCCCAGTTCCACCTAGTGCCTACCACCCTGTGCGTAGCTTTGGGATTCTACCCATCTGTTATGACTGCAGCTGTATGCACGATGAACATAGTACAGTTTTGTACCTACCATAAATGTAGATGTTCGAGTGCTAATACAGCTGCAGTCCAGGTTTCCCTCCCTCCTTCCCCTCAGGGTACAGACCTAGTGGCTAACTCCTCATCTTACAGCTTGATTGGGTTATCCTTCTATGGTGTATTTGCTTGCAACTACTGGTTTTTGATTATATTGTAATGCATGATTATATATTTTATATATATATATATATATATATATATATATATATATATATATATATTGCCTTCCTTCTGGGGGCACCTGACATCTGGGGCAAGAAAGACTGAAGAAAATGGCGTCGGCTGTGTCTTATATACCCCTGTCGCACTGACGTCAGGAAAGAAAGCGACGACAACCGACGCCGGACCTAGACTTTGGAATTCGGCCGACCGAGGACCCGCCTGACGGCAGGAGAACCCATCTGTTATGACTGCAGCTGTATTAGCACTCGAACATCTACATTTATGGTAGGTACAAAACTGTACTTTGTCTGACTGGATTGCAATCATTCCTAGTGGAATAGAGTCCTGATGTGCTTCTAACACCAGAAGCACAGCTCTCATCTCTAGAACAGTGATGTGCAAATGGACCTCGTGTTGCTGCCATGTGTCTTGGACTGTTCTTCCCAGATAATGCCCCCACCCCCCAACACCCTGGCTGGGAGGCTTCCATGGTCACTGTAGCTACAGGTTGTTGTGGCACAAAAGGTCACCCGATGGTCCTGTGGTCAGGCCGAAGCCACCAAAGATCTCTCTTGCATGACTCTAACTCTGATATGGTGAGACATTTGTAACGACCACTGAGCAAAAAGGAGCCATTGAAGAATTCTCATATGCATCCTGGCTAGAAGAACTTGGGTGATGGTTGATGCCATGGTTCCTCGGGCTTTCAAAATTGTTTTTGCTTTCACCTTGTTTCTGGGTATAAGGTTGGCTATTTGTTGTCTTAGAACACAAACTCTGTCGGGAGGCAGACATGCCATCATGGAAACTGTTGAGATCTGCACCTTTGAATGTAATATGTTGACAAGGCAACAAGGCAGATTTTTGAAAATTCACTGTTATGCCTAACTTAGAACAGGTTTATAGTGTGGTGTCTCTCGCCTGTTGAAGTAGATGCTTGATAGTGGCAGTTAGGAGCCAGTTGTCCAGGTACGGAAACACTTGTACTTGGAGTACTTGGACTAGGGGGGGGGGGGGCTGTAGTGAGTTCAAAGAGCAGAGCTCAAAACTGATAATGACTGGCTCCCAGCCGGAAGTGTAAATGACTCATTGATGCTCTGTGCATTTTTATGTGGTAGTACGCATCTTGGAGTTCTATTGAGCACAACTTATCGTCTTTCCCTAAACAGGGCAGAATTGACTGCAATGCCACCATTCGGAACTTGGACTTCTTCATGGATTTGTTTAGTTGCTGAGATCCAATATGGGTCTGCAGTCCCCTGTTCTTTTTGGCACTAAAAAATATTGAGTGGGTTCCAAATCCTATTTGGTCTGCGGGGACATTTTGGATGACAATTTTTTCTAGCAATTTTTGAATTTCTGAAGTTGCTTACTCCCTTTGACTGGGTGGAACATCTGGGATTGTTCTGAGATGTGGGACTATGTGGCAAAAGGGAATGGAATAGCCTCTGGATATTATACTTTGTGCCCACTTGTCTCTTGGGATATCTTGCTAGGCTTCCAGGTACAAAGTTAACCACCCGCCCCCCCCGACTGCCTCCAGAGTAGAGCCAACAGGCCTTCTTTCAGGAGCGCTGGTAGGGCCGGCCGCGAAAGGAATCTCAGTCACCCTGGATGTTCATCGTGTTACCCTGCTGCAGTCATCACACTTGGGTTATCCTGTCGTCAGGCGGTCCCGCAGTCGGCCGGAATTCCAAAGTCTTGGTCCGGCGTCGGTTGCTGTCGCTTCTTCCCTGATGTCAGTGCACCAGGGGTATATATAATGCATCCGACGCCATCTTCTCCAGTCTTTCTTGCCGCACAGTGCCCGAAGCAGAAGCAGTTCGCAAGTGCCGGTCGGTCGACTTTCAGACCGAAGTCTTCAATAAAGCTAAGTACCCCATTGGGGAAACTTTTCTTGCCTCAGACCGATGTTAGAAAAAGTTAATTCTATTTCTTGTGGGAAGCAAATACCTCATAAAGATTTTCATTCTTACTGCATACCTTGCCTAGGCCCAGACCACGACGTCACTAGTTGTCGTTTTTGTGCTAGGTTTAATAAGCGTACTATAAAAAGACGCTTTGATTTCGCACAACACTACTTCAGTAGAAAATTTAACTACACTATGCTGTCGGAGCAACTGACTACCGGCGTGCACAAAAAACGCAAGGATAAGGACAGGCAGCCTAGACCCAAGCCAGACTCCGAGGCCTCGGTTGGTCCGGTCTCCGGTCTTCAGTGAGGCTCCGACTACCTGACTACCGCAGATCTGGAACCCGAGACTGCTTCGGAACTTTTGGCGGAAAGTACCAGGCTGACGCAGCCATGTTCAGCCCCTACCGACGACACTGCTGAAAAAGATGCCGGTGCTGCAGAAACACCTTCAGTTTCTGAAAGCGTCTTCAGACCGACGACGCTCACCATTAAAACGTATCCTAAGACGAAGACTCCTATTAAACCTAAAAAGACTGCACTTCAGTCCCCTGTTCAAGGCCCCATGCCTAAGAAACAGATGCTCAAAATGGCTGAAGATTTGATCTCTTTAATCAGGAGTTCCCAACCCCTTCCTGACAAAAGGCCTAGACAAGAGGAAGATTATGCATCCTCTGAACAAGTGTCTATTTCCTCAGGCTCTTCAGAGGACCAAGATTACTCCTTCTCCCCTTATGAAGATTCTGATGCTGAGGATTCCATTCCCTCAGCTTCTCCCCTGAAGACTACTCCTTTGGGGAAACATTACACACTATGAGAGAACATTTTCACTGGGAAGGTCAGGACTACTCTGACTCAAAGAAAAGGCTCAGAGAGTTTCTTTTACTCCCCCAGCACAGACCACTTGCCATCCCCCAGTTTTAGACATTGTGGATGATGTTTACTTAGAATCCAGTTTGAACCCAGACTCTCTGCCTCCTGCTCCGGCCAAACCTGACAGATACTATAGAGTGCCTGATTCCCAAAAATTTCTTTACAAAAGTCCTATTGCTGGTCCGGAGACCATCTCCCAGGGTCCCAAAGGGGCTAAGGCTTCTATGGCTAAAAATCCTGTACCCTCTGAAAGGGACTCCAGAGCACTAGACAGGTGGGGGAAAAAGGTTTACACCTCAGCCACTCTAGCTATGAGGGCACTAAATTGCCAGTTTCACATGCTAAAATATCAGCAATTTCTAATGTCTCAGTTAAAACAAAAAATGAGCACACTCCCTCAACAGTCTGAATTGAAAGAAATAGGATCTGTTGTTGCATGCAACTGAACAGGTGGGCAAACATACTTTACAATGTGGGTTTGATTCTTTGGAGGCTTCCTGCAGAGCAGCTGTCACTGGGCCTGTTATACGCAGGCATGCTTGATTAAAGGAACAAACTCTGCCTTATCATGTTAAAGCAAAGCTTCTAGATGCTCCCTTACAGAAGGATGTTCTTTTTGCAGTTAAAGCAGAATAAGTCTTAAAGAAAATGGAGGATAAGGCAAAATCTATGCAGACAGTCAAAGATTTCCTACAGGTACAACCCCCTCGCTTCAGCAGAAATTGGCCAACAAAAAATTGGTCCTTTCCAGCTACTGAAGCCAACAAACACCGACTCCAACTACCCAGTCGTCGGGGACATACGCATACAGTCAAAGCGCCCAGTAGAAGTTGTACCAAGTAAGGTGTAAATCCAAAAAGCGTCACTTCAAATAAGTTATTTAACGCAATGTTTAATAAAAAGAAAAAGCGTTTTCGCTAAAGCTTCTTCAGAACAGAACAAAACATTTGAAAATACCGCCAAATTCAATATATATATTACGTGTTACGTACTAACGTAAGCTTACTAGTTGTGGATGTTTAAAGACACAAATACACCACTACCAAATGACACTATAGTAAATGTCAGAAAGAAACTGTTACAAGTTACAAAAATGTGAATAGTTACATTAAAACCTCTAATGTCGACGATCCTAATTCATAAGTAGTTATTTTCTACCTATTCTACAATCCGATTTACGTTATTTATTTTACCAACCCCTGTAGTTTAACTATTCTATAGGCAACATCACATCCAATTATCTATACCACTTTAAACTGTCTCATAAAAAATCAATTAAAAAATAAATATACAGTATAAAAGGACAAATGTCAATTTTACACTTGCTTTATAGTCTTCTGGCTTAAAAGCACAGATACACGTGTGACAATAAAAAGTTAGTATTATAAACCTATCTCATAAAAACAACTACATTGGTAATGTCATAACAAACTATGAACAAGACTAGATGTATATATAGAAATTTTTCTTCTTTGTTATAAACCTAAAAGCCAGTGTCGTCTCATGTAATTCCTCATCTTTAATATACAGGAAATGTTACAATGTTCGTTTAATCCTGGAACGCTAAATGAATTTAATAACAATTGCCATTCTAATTCAAGAGTTTCAAGCAACAAACTAACTGGTCCTCCCCTTATAGACTGCGGGACTTCATCTATGGCCATAAAATAAAAACTGTGCCCTTGATGTTTCATACAATGTTTTGCTAGGGCGTTCTCTATTTTTTTAGTTTTTATCGCATATATATGTTCATAGATCCTGTCTCGCAATCTCCTATCAGTTTTTCCAGTGTAGAATGCTTCACAGCAATTACATTAAGCCAAATAAACTATAGATTTAGATTCACAGTTAAGCCTGTGATGAATGTAATATTTCCTACCTGCCATCTTAAAAAAGTTACAGGCTTTAATGACTTTGCAGTACTTGCAAAACCCACATTGGAAGCATCCCCTGGACCTTGTATTGTTGCTTGGTTTATTATTCCTTTCAAGAATTACTTTGAGATTACTTCCTCGTTTGTACACAAATCTTGGTCTATCACCTAATTTTTCAAAAAGCTCCTCATTATTCATGATCAAGTACCAAAAGGTGGAAATAAAGCTAGTATTAAAAGATTTTGTAGTCGTATTATACAATGTATCTTTATTTTACGTCTGAGTTAGGACTTACAATTTCAACTTCAACTATTTTGTTCTTAAGTAATGAAGAGTAAGTACCTCTTGAACGCTTGATGTTAACTTCCTCCATTAATTCAGAAAACATAACCATGGGATAATCTCTATTCATAAACATTTTCCTTAAATTGCTGCATTCACGAACAAATGCAGTTTCTCTACTACACATTCTAGCAGCTCTTATCAATTAGCCCTTTATGATGGCTCTTTTTTGCTTTAATGGATGTGAGCTTTTAAAGTGTAAAAAGGAATTGCAATATGTTGGTTTTCTATAAATAGTAGAAAAATATTCTAAATTAATTGCATCCTTACATCATTTCACATCCAGATAATCTATTTCAGTAGTTGAATAATTAAATGTGAACTTCAAAAAGGTTGTAGTCTCATTAAAGCTATTAATCAATGTTGAAGCTCCTTCTACATTCCCCTCGAACAAAATGAACACATCATCTAGGTACCTTGTATAAAATTTAATTTTACCCATTAAATTGGCATCAGAAAATATATGTCTTCTCCCAATATGCCATAAACAGGTTAGCGACACTTGCACCACAAGGTGACCCCATCGCTATACCCTGTTTCTGTAGATAAACATTACTATTAAAGGTAAAATAATTCGATGTTAGAATAATATCAAGAAGTTCTGTAACAATGTCTATCTCCTTTTTGGTAGCCTTTAAGTCAATAAGCATTAAGGAGATCCATTCTACTGCTTCTAAATGGGGTATAGATGTGTAGAGATCAATTACATCAACAGTAAGGAAATTCAAAGAGTTGTCAAATTTAATATTGTCCATGTTTTGGAGGAAAGACCATGAATCCTTACATATACCTGGAATAAGTTTCAAATATTTCGTCAAAATAAGTTCCACAAGTTGTGCACATGGATATGTTCTTGATAAGCGGCTGTCAATTAGAGCACGCATTGGTGGATTCTCCATATCCTTATGGATCTTCGGAATACCAAAGATTACAGGATTTTTTGGCATAGTAATATTAATATAGTTGTAAGTGTCTAGATCTATTTTACCACCAATAAACATGTCCTTAAAGTAACCCCTAATCCTCATTTGTGTTACATTCATTTCATTTATTGAGGATAATGTGTAAGCTGGACTATTTAATACAGCCTCCATTTTTTCTTTATAGGTATGATTATCAAAAATAACAAGCCCACCTCCTTTATCAGGTTTAACCACACGTGTTGCTGATGAACAAAGATGTTTAAGGCAATTAATTTGTTCATCTGTGACATTATAATCTAAGTGTTTCTTCATAGATGATTGAAATTGGCACATGTGCCTAATATCTACCTCACATGCACTCTCAAAAAGGGCCAAACCTACATGTAAAGGAGGATTAAAAGTACTGGCCAATTTAAGCTTAGTTTCATTAACTATGTCATTGTTGTTAAAGATGGTATTGAGTTCAACTTCCTAACATAGCTTTTTAAATCAATAAGTGTTTTAGGCAAGTTACATTTTTTTGTGGGTACAAATGTGTTTCCATATGCTAGAAGTTCAATCAAACAAGGTTCTAAAGAAATACTTGAAAAGTTATAAATAGTGAAATCGCCTTTTTTGTTAGTCAATATTTTTAACTTGTTGTTGTACAAGTCATGTACTGGCGGCATCTCTGAAACTGTTAATTCCGTGAGTTGTTCCATTTTTTCTGTTGGAACTTCGAGTTCCATGGCCCTAAAAAATGGCCATTGTTCGTGTTGTTATTAAAGTTGTTGTATCTACTGTTCCCATACTTTGGGAGGCCGTTTTTGTTGTCATTTGCCTGTATTCTGTTGCTACGTCTAGGAACTTGGGCTTCTGTGTCTTCTTCAAAAGTCTCAGAGTTATGACCATTAGAAGTCGGAGGAAAATCCGACCTCTCATTATCTACTACATCAGTGGGGGTACTTTCTACAGATCTCAATTTAATATAAGCAGTATTGTTCTTATAGGAAAGCCTGTCCCTCATTAATTTTTTATTTTTGTTAAGCTTTAACTTTTGTATAAGAGAATCTATACTCGTAAAAATACGAGTATAGTCAAACTTGTATCTTTCAAAATCAAGGTCATTCCTTATTGTTGTGTCGAGTCCATTTACTTCAATGATTAGCTTCTCTATTTGTTTATTGTAGTGTTTAACCATCAAGTCCAGCAGTTGTAGACCTTGATTATCAAATAACTGTGCTAATTCTTTATTGAAATCATTGTCATGGAATAAACCCGTAGGGCAGAAATTGGATCTTAAGCCCTTGGGTATAATCTTCTCCACCGAACATTGTCGAAAATACATCAGTTCTAATTGAAGTTTCTTTAATTTTAAAAGTTTTAAATCGAAACTTTTTAAATTGTCAGCAATAGTAATGCCACTTACTGTTGTTTGTTGTGAGTCCATGGCCGGTAGTTCCTGAAAAACTTCGAAATTCATATTTTCGATGTTTCTAATCCAAACATCTGTATTCGGAACCCCAATAAGCCCGTGGCTAATCTGGTTGTTTGAAGGTGGCAAAGGTTGCTGATCATAAGTTGTTCCATTTGGTGGCAATGTAGTATTAGAAGAAACTAATGTTCGTTGCGGTCGTGGTGCTTGCCCTGGTGGTATAGAGGCACCCAAAGAGCCTCCGGTTAGTGAAATGGTGGAAATACCACTTGACTTCGATTTAGCGGTACTTAATAATTGTTCCTGGCACCCCAGGTGTTACTCGGTGATTATCCCGTTGTTCAATCAAGTCCAACTTCATAGAAATAGTGTCCATACGTTGGGATAATTCCCGAATTAGTGCTGTTAAATTACATTGGTTATTAGAGTCATTACTGTCTTCTAGTAGGAAAAGCCCCGGACTAGCTGGACTAGTAGGATGGCCAGACGACATACCAAGAACAAACTGAGAGAAAACAATAAACTAGTGAAGCCAACAAACACCGACTCCAACTACCCAGTCATCGGGGACATACGCATACAGTCAAAGCGCCCAGTAGAAGTTGTACCAAGTAATTTAGTTGTGCCGATTAATTTAGAATATTTTTCTACTATTTATAGAAAACCAACATATTGCAATTCCTTTTTACACTTTAAAAGCTCACATCCATTAAAGCAAAAAAGAGCCATCATAAAGGGCTAATTGATAAGAGCTGCTAGAATGTGTAGTAGAGAAACTGCATTTGTTCGTGAATGCAGCAATTTAAGGAAAATGTTTATGAGTAGAGATTATCCCATGGTTATGTTTTCTGAATTAATGGAGGAAGTTAACATCAAGCGTTCAAGAGGTACTTACTCTTCATTACTTAAGAACAAAATAGTTGAAGTTGAAATTGTAAGTCCTAACTCAGACGTAAAAGTGTGTAATACCGAAGTAAGGAACAATAAGGATACATTGTATAATACGACTGCAAAATCTTTTAATACTAGCTTTATTTCCACCTTTAGTACTAATTCTTGAGAGATACAACATAGTCTTACTAAAAATTGGTACTTTATCATGAATAATGAGGAGCTTTTTGAAAAATTAGGCGATAGACCAAGATTTGTGTACAAACGAGGAAGTAATCTCAAAGTAGTTCTTGAAAGGAATAATAATCCAAACAACAATACAAGGTCCAGGGGATGCTTCCAATGTGGGTTTTGCAAGTACTGCAAAGTCATTAAAGCCTGTAACTTTTTTAAGATGGCAGGTAGGAAATATTACATTCATCACAGGCTTAACTGTGAATCTAAATCTATAGTTTATTTGGCTCAATGTAATTGCTGTGAAGCATTCTACATTGGAAAAACTGATAGGAGATTGCGAGACAGGATCTATGAACATATATATGCGATAAAAACTAAAAAAATAGAGAACGCCCTAGCGAAACATTGTATGAAACATCAAGGGCACAGTTTTTATTTTATGGCCATAGATGAAGTCCCGCACTCTATAAGGGGAGGACCAGTTAGTTTGTTGCTTGAAACTCATGAATTAGAATGGCAATTGTTATTAAATTCATTTAGCGTTCCAGGATTAAACGAACATTGTAACATTTCCTGTATATTAAAGATGAGGAGTTACATGAGATGACATTGGCTTTTAGGTTTATAACAAAGAAGAAAAATTTCTATATATACATCTAGTCTTGTTCATAGTTTGTTATGACATTACCAATGTAGTTGTTTTTATGAGTTAGGTTTATAATACTAACTTTTTATTGTCACACGTGTATCCGTGCTTTTAAGCCAGAAGACTATAAAGCAAGTGTAAAATTGACATTTGTCCTTTTATACTGTATATTTATTTTTTAATTGATTTTTTATGAGACAGTTTAAAGTGGTATAGATAATTAGATGTGATGTTGCCTATAGAATAGTTAAACTACAGGGGTTGGTAAAATAAATAACGTAAATCGGATTGTAGAATAGGTAGAAAATAACTATTTATGAATTAGGATCGTCGACAGAGGTTTTAATGTAACTATTCACATTTTTGTAACTTGTAACAGTTTCTTTCTGACATTTACTATAGTGTCATTTGGTAGTGGTGTATTTGTGTCTTTAAACATCCACAACTAGTGAGCTTACGTTAGTACGTAACACGTAATATATATATTGAATTTGGCGGTATTTTCAAATGTTTTGTTCTGTTCTGAAGAAGCTTTAGCTTTGGCTATAGCGCAAATGCTTTTTCTTTTTATTAAAAATTGCGTTAAACAACTTATTTGAAGTGACACTTTTTGGATTTACACCTTACATGGTACAACTTCTACTGGGCGCTTTGACTGTATGCGTATGTCCCCGACGACTGGGTAGTTGGAGTCGGTGTTTGTTAGCTTCACTAGTTTATTGTTTCCTTTCCAGCTACTGACAGGCCACAGTGGGGTAAATACAGACGTCCAAGAGGCAGAGGACAACCACAAGCCCAGTACAAACCTCGACAATGGGGCACTGCAGCACAGAAGGGAGGAGAAGACAGGTCCTAAACTACCAGAAGGCAAACTCAATGACTTGCACCTCATCTGGCCAAGCAACACTCTCTTCGCAGCCCCCTTGGGAGGAAAACTCTCACTTTTTTCAGACAACTGGCACATTGTAACAAAGGACAAATGGGTCCTAGACATAATTTCACGAGGATACGGATTCCATTTTCACACCTTGCCAATGAAAAGAGGAATGCCAAACTTGCCACAAAATCAATGGGCAGAGGCACAAAGACAAATTACAGCTCTCATGGACATGAGAGCCATTCAACTGGTACCTACTCAGGAGCAAGACCAAGGATTTTACTCAAGACTCTTTCTAGTTCCCAGAAAGGACAATGCCTGGAGACCAATTCTGGACCTTTCAATTCTAAACACCTTCTTACAAGTACCCAAATTCAAGATGCTAACACTACAGCAGCTTCTTCCCATGTTGGGCAAGAAAGCATGGCTAGTAACATTGGACCTCAAGGAGACATACCTGCATGTCCCTATCAGACAAAGTTGCAGAAGATACCTCCGTTTCATTGCAGGTTCAACCCTTTACCAGATGTCCTTCATGGATGCATCTGCAGTCATAACAAATGGGTTGTCCTGTCGTCAGGCAGCCCTTCGGTCGGCCGGATTCCAAAGTCTGGGTCCGGCTTCGGCTGATGTCGCACTTCACCCGACGTCATCTCTGCTGGTCTTCGGGTATAAAGGCATCAGCCGACGCCATTTTCCTCAGTCTTTCTTGCCGCGTTGCGCCCGAAGCAGAAGCTGTTCGCAAGTGCCGGTCGGTCAGATCCAGAGATTACTACTACCGAATACTACTTCGAAGACTTCTAAAAGCTAAGTACCCCGTTGGGGACTCTTTCTTGCCTCAGCCGATGTCAGAAAAAGTCAATAACTGTTTAACTTGTGGGAAACAAATACCTCATAAAGATTTCCACTCTTACTGTCTGCCTTGCTTAGGCCCAGACCACGACGTAGCAGCCTGTTCGAAGTGTGCTTCCTTCAACCGACGAGCGCTGAGGCGTCGGTCGGAGTTGCTGAACAGTTTTCGGCTCAGATTTTGCGTACATTATGCCGTCGGATCCTCCGACTACCCAAATTGTTAAAAAGCGCAAAGAAAAGACCGACACTCGCGGTCAGCGGTTTCGGCGAAACCACGGTTAAGCAAGCATGAGTGTCTCGGTTTCGGCTGAAACCGAGAAAACGATCAATCTTCAGCGAATCCATGACTACTACTGAGGCTCCTGCTACCTTAGTTGAATCGGCCTCAGAAATTTTGCCTACAACTGTGGTTCCTAGTGATTTATCAGACACCATCCCTTTGGATGTCTCTACCCCAGCACGTGGTGCTGCTAGGCCTCCTGCAGCCATGTCTATTAAGGCCTTTGCCAGGGCTAAAGCAGCCAAATCTGCTAAATCAGTGCCTGTTAAGCCCCCTCACACAGGCCCACTTCAAGTTCACAAATGCTTACTCTGGCAGAAGATTTAATATCCTTAATTAGGGGATCCCAATCTCACCCAGACAGGGCCTCTCAGCCCCAGAAAGAGACCTAGAGCAGAGCCCCGAGCCAGTGTCCTCTGATGATTCTGCGGATGACTCAGACATTACAGACCAGCCAGAGGCTCCTTTTCTACTTATGAAGATTCCGATGCTGAAGAATCCATTCCAGCTGCCTCTCCACCAGAGGAATTTTCCTTTGGGGAAACCTTACATGCCATGAGAGAACAATTCCAATGGCAGGGACGATTTCTCAGATTCAAGAAAAAGGCTTAGGACTTTTCTGCACTTACCACAACATAGGCCCTTAGCTATACCTCCTGTACTGCCTGTTGTGGACGATGCATTTAATGATGTTTGCACTGCTCCTGATTCTTTACCTCCAGCCCCTGCCAAACCAGATAGATTTTACAGGGTGCCAGACACTCATCACCACCTATACAAGGCCCCACTTGCAGATCCCGAAACTATATCCCAGGGGCCTAAGGCAGTAGCCTCGACCACAGCAAAAAACCCTATTCCTTCTGAGAGGGAATCCAGGTCCTTAGAGATGGGGAAAAAGTTTACACCTCTGCTACTCTCTCAGCTAGAGCTTTAAACTGTCAGTTTCATATGATCCAATACCAAGAGTTTATGCTTGATCAGTTAACTAAAAACTGTCCTCTGATGAATCCTTAGATAAGAAATATGTATTAGAAATGGTGAATAACATCCAACAGGTTAGTAACCATTCCTTAAAATGTGGCTATGATGCACTGGAGGCTTCATTTAGATCAGCCATGACTGGCACAGTGATAAGAAGGCATGCATGGTTGAAAGAACAGGTCTTACGGATCATGTTAAAGCAAAGCTGTTAGATGCTCCTATGGATAAGGCCAGTCTATTTGGTACACCTGCCCAGCAAGTAATGAAGAAAATGGAAGAAAAGGCAAAATCTGTACAACCAGTTAAAGATTTCTTACAGGTTCAGCCCCCAAGGTTTAGCAGGAACTGGCCTGCCAAAAATTGGTCCTTTCCAGACTCCACAAGATCCCAAAGGGGCAGGAATAGACGCTCTAGAGGCAGAAATCAATCCAGAGGAGGTGCCTACAGAGGACGACAGTGGCAAGGCAATAACCGAGGCACAGACACAACCACTGCCACTGCAACAGGACAATCACAGTGACTTGGCTTTGACATCGCCTACCAGGGAGCAAATAGCAGCACCTTTAGGCGGAAAGTTAGCCTTATTTTCGAAAAATTGGCACTATATCACAAAAGACAAGTGGATTTTGCAAACCATAGACCAAGGCTACCGGTTCCACTTCCACACCTTACCAGTAAAAAGAGGAATGCCAAACCTACCTCCAAATCAAACAAATAGAAGCTCTACAGCAGATAGCGAAATTAACAAAGATGAGAGCTGTGGAAAGGGTACCAATAACAGAACAGGGCAAAGGATTCTACTCCAGACTCTTCCTAGTACCAAGAAAAGAGAAAAGTTGGAGACCTATTCTCGACCTGTCCATCTTAAACACATACATCATTGTCCCAAAATTCAAAATGCTGACCCTACAGCAACTTCTTCCCATGCTGGGCAAGGAGTGTTGGCTGGTAACTCTAGATCTCAAGGAGGCATACCTGCACGTCCCCATTCGACCAAATTGCAGAAGATACCTCAGATTTCTTGCAGGATCAGAGCATTATCAATTCTCAGCATTGCCCTTTGGCTTATCTACTGCCCAGAGTATTCACAAAATGCCTGGCATCAGTAATCGCTCACTGCAGACTACAGGGAATCCAAATTTATCCATACCTGGACGACTGCCTGTTACAAGCGGACAACAAAAGCAAGCTGACAACAGATTTACAAAGGGTCATTTACTTGCTACAAGCCCTGGGATACACAGTCAATTTACAAAAGTCAAGGCTGATACCATCTCAAACAAGAACATTCTTGGGCGCGGAATTGGACACAGTAAAACAAATGGCATTCCTAACTGCAGAAAAACAAAAAGAACTCCCTCTTTACTTCTTGGCATTAACAAAGCAGAACAAACTAACAGCAAGAAAAGTTCTGCAGGCCTTGGGCTTCATGGCATCATGCATAATCTTGGTCCCTCATGCCAGACTGCATATGAGAAAGCTACAGTGGTACCTAAAGAATTTATGGTCTCAACACAGGCACAGCTTAGAAACAGAAATCCCACTAATCCCATGCCTAAAGCAGGAGTTCCTATGGTGGGCTCAAACATGCCAGTCAAACCCAGGCTTACCCTTCCACAACTTTCGAGCAAGCCAAACCATCACAACGGACGCCTCAGACCTAGGATGGGGGGCCCACATGCTGGACAAATGCATACAAGGATTGTGGACTCAAGACCAGCTGCACCTGCACATAAACCTAAAAGAAATGCTGGCAGTAAAACTGGCAATCCAAAAATTCAGACCATTCCTCAAAGAAGGCCATTTGATGATAAGGACAGACAACACCACAGTCATGTGGTACATCAACAAACAGGGAGGCACTCATTCATACCCCCTATGCAGAATGACTTTGGACCTTTGGAATATGGCTCTCAGGTACAACATCCAGTTACAGGCAATATTTGTGCCGGGAAAAGAGAACACCCTAGCAGACATGTTAAGCAGAACCACCTCGGATGCTCACGAATGGATGCTACACCCGGACATCTTCAAGGCCATCACAAAGAAATGGGGAATGCCACAAGTAGATCATTCGCATCCCCACTCAATCACCAGCTCAAGAAATTCTGCACAAGGACATTCCACCCACTTGCATGGAAGGTGGAATCTCTATCCTTCAGCTGGAAAGGCCTGACAGCATATGCATTTCCACCTCTTCCCTTGATGCACAAGGTACTACTGAAAATCAAAGAGGAACGTCCAAGGATAATCCTGATAGCTCCGAATTGGCCAAGACAACACTGGTACCCATTGCTGAGGAGCATGTCTCGGGAGAATGTGGTCAATACCCTGATGCCTTTGATGTTAACTCAGAACAACTACAACATCATGCATCCAAACCTAAAAACCTTGCAACTGACTGCCTGGAACATCACATAGCAGCAACTAACCCAGACCTTTCCCAAAGGGTTAAAGACATTATCCTTGAAGCCCGCAGACCTTCAACAAGAAGGAACTATGCAGGAAAATGGAAAAGATTTGTCATTTGGAGTACTGAAAGAGGAAAAGATGTGTCGAACATAGATATTGCTAACATTCTGGAGTACTTGGCAGAGCTTCTACATACAGGCCTGTCCTATTCCTCCATCAAGATACATGCATCAGCTATTTCAGCAGAATACAGCTTGATCCACCTCTCTTTTCATCCTCTACTCAGGCAGTTCTTCAGAGGGATCAAGAATGTAAAACCTCCTAGGAAACCACCATTACCAGCATGGGACTTGAACTTTGTGCTAGAAAAGTTGACACTCCCTCCGTTTGAACCAGCAGCAACAGCAGATCTGCAACACCTGTCATGGAAAACTGCTTTCCTACTGGCAATTACCTCAGCAAGGAGGGTTTCGAACTACAGGCCTTAATGGCAGTGCAACCCTTCCTAATCTTCCATCAAGATAGGGTGTCCATGAGAACTAATCCTACATTTATGCCTAAGGTGGTATCCAGAGTGTCTTTAAACCAGGCAATCCACCTACCTACCTTCTTTCCCAATCCGCAGAACAGGGGGGAAAGACTGCTGCATACCTTGGATGTACATAGGCAGTTACGCTACTACCTGGACAGAACCAAAAGTAACAGAAAAACTGACCAGCTTTTAGTAGCCTATGCAACAGGAAGGGAAGGAAAAGCTATTTCCAAACAGACAATCTCCAAATGGATAGGAAATTGCATAAGATTCTGTTACTCCTACCATGGAAAACCAATTCCACAGAACATAAGACCTCATTCTACAAGGGCTACAGCCACTACCACAGCTTTCTTACGAGGAGTGGCAACCAAGGACATTATTGAGGCGGCTACTTGGACCTCCGTGCATACATTTGCCAAGCATTATAATTTACCTCTATACTCTAGATCCCGAGCAGGGTTTGCCACTGCTGTACTGTAAGGGATCCTAACTACACCATAATTTTTCTTCCTCCACCCATAGTTTGGCTATGGTATTCTACCCATTTGTTATGACTGCAGATGCATCCATGAAGGACATAGTACAGTTTTGTACCTACCATAAATGTAGATGTCCGAACTGGATAGCATCTGCAGTCAGGATTACCCACCCTCCTTCCCCTCTGTGGTACTCCTAGGGTATTTACCCTCCAAATTGCTAGCTGGGGGGGGGTCTCTTATGGTGTATTTGTTTGTATATATGTACATACATGCGTATTTTTTGTGTTTGCCTTCTACTTTCTTGGAAACATTGGCATTTATCCAAAATTTAGCCTTCCAAGAGGGCAACTGGCATCTGGGGCAAGAAACACTGAGGAAAATGGCGTCGGCTGATGCCTTTATACCCGAAGACCAGCAGAGATGACGTCGGGTGAAGTGCGACATCAGCCGAAGCCGGACCCAGACTTTGGAATCCGGCCGACCGAAGGGCTGCCTGACGACAGGACAACCCATTTGTTATGACTGCAGATGCTATCCAGTTCGGACATCTACATTTATGGTAGGTACAAAACTGTACTTTCTATGCACTGCCCTTTGGCTTATCTACTGCGCCCAGGATCTTCACAAAATGCCTGGCACCAGTAATTGCATACTGCAGACAAAGAGGAATTCAAATATACCCATACCTGGACGACTGCCTCATCCAAGCAGAAAGCAAGGACATCCTCTTACAACATCTGGCTTTTGTAAAACATCTTCTAAGTTGCCTGGGGTACACAGTAAACGAAAAGAAATCAAAACTAGTACCCTCACAAAATATGACATTCCTGGGTGCCAGATGAATTCAATGGCCCAGAAGGCTTATCTGACAGCAGACAAACAACTACAACTGACTCAATATTTCAAAACAATGGCAACAAAGACCCATCTACCTGCAAGAAAAATTCTGCAGGCCTTGGGCTTCATGGCATCTTGCATACTACTAATTCCATTTGCAAAGCTGCATATGAGGAAATTACAGTGGTACCTAAAAAGTGTATGGTCTCAACACAGCCACAGCTTGGACGCAATAATATCTCCCATTCCCTGCCTACAACAGGAGTTTCTATGGTGGTCACTGTCATGTCACCTCAACAAGGGTCAGCCTTTCACCTTGCCCCCAGCCAGGCAAACTATGACAACAGATGCATCGGACTATGCCTGGGGGGCACACATGGCAGGACGGTGCGTTCAAGGCGTGTGGTCTGCAGATCAAAGGAATCTGCACATCATTCAAAAAGAGATGCTAGCTGTACAGAATGCTCTGACAGCCTTCAAGAATCTGTTACATCCAGGACAACTTACAATAAGGACGGACAACACCACAGTAATGTGGTACATAAACAAGGGGGTACACACTCCTACCCTCTATGCAGGTAAGCAATGACCTTGTGGAACACAGCTCTGGCTTACCAAGTCCACTTAAAAGATCAATTCCTGCCAGGACAAAAGAACACATTGGCAGATGACCTCAGCAGAAACATCATGGATCCCCACAAGTGGAAACTGGATCCACAAGTATTTGCAATGATAACTCAAAAATGGGGCCTTCCAGACATAGACCTGTTTGCCAGTCCTGAAAACTACCAACTAACAAAATTTTGTACAAGGACACTTCACCATCAAGCTTGGAAAGTGGACGTACTCTCATTCAGCTGGAAAAACCTGACAGTATATGCCTTCTCTCCATTGCCTCTCCTCACAAAGGTGCTTCTGAAAGTCAGAAAGGAGAGACCACGACTGATACTCACAGTCCCAGACTGGCCACGCCAGCACTGATACCCACTATTGAGGAATATGGCCCAGGGCCCACCTTGGATTTTACCACAAACTGCCCATTTGCTCACACAGCAAAACAATCAGATTCTTCACAGCCAGCTAAAAACCTTAAATCTGGCTGCATGGAAAATCACCTAAACATCCAGCCAGCTCCTCTTTCCCAAGCAGTTATGGATGTTATTCGGGAAGCTAGGAGGCCCAGCACCAGGAAAGGCCTATGCGGACAAATGGAAAAGGTTTTGTGCTTGGAACCAAACTAAAGGCCAAAACACACTTCAGCCTCACCTGCCTCAGATTCTACAGTGTTTAACTGAGATGTTGCACAAAGGACTTTCTTTTTCTTCCATTAAAATCCATGCATCAGCTATTTCAGCCCTCTACAACACAGAACCACCCTTATTTTCGCATCCACTTCTAAGGCAGTTCCTCAGAGGGGCAAAAAACATTAGGCCCCCCAGGAGAGCACCTACACCAACATGGGACCTCAATTTTGTTCTGGAAAAACTCGCTACCTCCCTTTATACCAGCTTTCTCTGCAGATCCACAGTTCCTATCATGGAAGACTGCCCTGCTGCTAGCAATAACTTCAGCTAGAAGAGTCTCAGAGCTGCAGGCACTAATGGCAGTGGAACCTTTCCTCATTTTCCATCAAGACAGAGTTTCTCTACGAACTAATCCTTCATTCATGCCTAAGGTGGTTTCCAGTGTGTCTTTAAATCAAACCATTCACTTACCCACCTTCTTCCCAAACCCACAGAACAAAGGAGAAAGACTCCTGCATTCCTTGGACATTCACAGGCAACTTCGCTACTACTTGAATAAAACTAAGGCTTTCAGAAAATCTGACCAGCTCTTTGTATCCTATGCTACAGCTTCACAAGGGAAGGCTATATCAAAACAAACCATTTCCAAATGGATAGGACATTGCATTCGTTTTTGCTATACCCATTATGGAAAACCAGTTCCTGCTACCATTAGGCCCCACTCTACCAGGGCAACAGCTACATCTACAGCCTTCCTCAGGGGGGTACCAACCAAGGAAATTTTGGAAGCTGCAACTTGGGAGTTCAGTACACACATTTACCAAACACTATCACTTACCACTTAACTCTAAGACTAGGGCTGGCTTCGCCACTGCAATTCTGCAGGGCCTTCTAGCCTCCTCTAACCCTCTATAACTCCTCCACCCATCCATAGCTTTGGGATTCTACCCAAGTGTGATGACTGCAGCAGGGTAACGCGATGAACATAGTACAGTTTTGTACCTACCATAAATATAGATGTTCGAGTGCACACCCTGCTGCAGTCCAGGTTACCCTCCCTCCATCCCCTCTGATCTAACTGGCTAAAACTATACAATACCTTCCTGATGTATTTGCTTATAGCTGGAGGGATTTTGTGTTTGTGCAAAAAATTACTTTGTTTGGTACTAATTACTGACCACCTTTTTGGGGGCACCTGACATCTGGGGCAAGAAAAACTGAAGAAGATGGCGTCGGATGCATTTTATATATACCCCTGATGCATTGACATCAGGGAAGAAGCGACAGCAACCGACGCCAGACCAAGACTTTGGAATTCTGGCCGACTGCGGGACCGCCTGACGACAGGATAACCCAAGTGTGATGACTGCAGCAGGATGTACACTCGAACATCTACATTTATGGTAGGCACAAAACTGTACTTTTTGCAGACCCCCTCTGCCTCAAGGAGGATGTCTACCATTATTGCCTCCCCCTCTGCCCCTGGGGAAGTATTTACCTCATGCTTCCTGAAAAACTCCCTGAGATCTTTTGAACCACATTTTCCCACTCTTCTGACCTTTAGGATTAGGTCTTGAAGATACGGAAAAGCATACTCTCAACAGCAGAGAGAGTTTTCCCTTCCTGCTTGCATCTGCTGAGTGTATCTTTGACTTTGGGTCTAAACAGTGAGGAACCATCAAAGTGGGCATTGAGAACGGTAGACTTGAAAGGCTCTGCAAAGTTACACAAGCGCATCCAAGAGTGTTTCCTCAAGGAAACTCCTGAACCTGCTGCTCTGCTCCCTCCATCCTCTGCATAGGATATCAGTCTCATGGAGGAGTTAATGATGGAATTTAAGGTAGATAGCTGAGAGGTTACCTTTTCTGAAATCCCCGCAGCTAATGAACCCTGGAGAGTACCTCATACTCCAGAAGATCTTTGTAGTTTTGTGAAGTGCGTAAGGTAGTTCAGTGATCTGAGGTAAAAGTCGCTTGATGAAAAAATACGCTTCCCGTATCTGTCCATCGTTCGAGAGTCCTTGTTCAGTGGATGAACAAATGAGAATGTTTCAGAAAGTTCCTTCTTGCTGCCTGCTGCTACTACCAAAGCATCTACAGGAACGCCTTTTGTGAGAAAATCCTTTTCCGATGGGGCTGATAACTTATTTGACCTCCGAGGGACTAGTTCCATAGTGTCTGGTGACTCCCACGCCTTTCAACTAACCAAGTCCAATAGCTTGTCAAAGGGCGGAGACACCCAGGAGGATGAAGGTTTAGATCCAGAAGCCTTCAGGTACACAGACTCCTCATCAGAAGGGTTGATGGTTTTCCAGCCGCCTCTCTGTTTCAGGATTTCTAAGATACCTGCAAAGGAGATATCTTCAGAGGACGACCGTGGGGACCCTTCTTGACTCCTCGAGGTCAGAGGTGATGGACTCATCTGGGGAGTCTATATGCTTCCTCTTGCATGTTCTCTTTCGAGTAGCCTCCTCAGAAGGATATTCTGGGGAGGTCTTGGACGACTGGGGTGTGTCCAGTGGGTCTCCCTGAGGCCCTGAATCTCTGCTGTCCTGTGGATGGGATGGTGCCAAGACAGAAGCCGGTGCCTTGGCGGGGAGAATACCAATATCCTTGTGCAGACCTGTAGGTGGGGACAGCACACTCCTCATCAGCTCAAAGGCGGGAATCCCTGGCTCCATGGAGATCAGCTCCAAGGCTGATGTAGGAGCCGAGCTCAGCCTAGCCGACGCTCCGAGAGGTAAACTCGGAACCGAAGAAACTCAGGTCTGTGTGTCCCCCATGGAGCCGACTGGAGAGCTTCAGCTCCTAGACACTCCGGACAGCACTGAGAGTGTCGGAGCAGGGATTGGTTCCGAAATCTCTTGGAGGGGGTCTCGGAACCGAAGAGGCTACTGCAAGTGCTGGCATTCCAGCTCTGAAGATCCAGCTTGGCTTGGAAGAGGAATAGTTGTGGAAGTAGCAGTCTTGGATGGCTCCAAAACCAGTTGGGTCAGAGCCGAAAACAATTTAGGCAGCACTGGTGACTTCAAAAGTCTGCGTACCACCCTGTCCAAGTCATCGTCCGACAAGTTCTTAAACGACCTGGAGGAGAGAGGGTTGGTGAGCGAGATCTCTCCAAAATGGGAGATCGATACTAGTTCAGTGGACGGACCGGCTCCGAAAGTTAGTCTCTTTCGGTTCCAAAGGCCGTGGAGCCGAAGGACTTGATTTGTCCAAATCAATGATCTCTCTCGGATGTTCTTCATGTTTCACTGTTGCAGTCATTACATTTGGGTAATCCTGCTGGCAGGTTGCCCTCAGTCAGCCTGAATTCCAAAGTCCTGGTTCCTGCGTCGGCTGCTGTCGCCCCTTCCCTGACGTCAGGTCATCAGGGTATAAAAGAAGCAGCCAACACCATTTTCTTTAGTCTGTCTTGCTGCGCAGTGCCCGAAGCAGAAGCAGTTCGCAAGTGCCGGTCGGCCGACTCCTGAGATTTTCGTGTTCGAGTTTCAGACCCGAAGTCTTCAATAAAGCTAAGTACCCCATTGGGGAAACTTTTTTCTTGCTCTAGACCGATGTCAGAAAAAGTAAATAATTGTATTTCTTGTGGAAAGTAAATACCTCATAAGGACTTTCATTCTTACTGTATTACTTGCCTAGGACCTGATCACAACGTTTCTGGTTGTCAGTTTTGTGCTAGATTTAACCGATGTACTCTTAAGCGTTGGTATGATTTTGCTTTAAACTATTTTGGACACCGGTTTAATTATCCAGAAATGTCGTCAGATAGCCATCCGACTACCAGAGTTCACAAAAAATGCAAAGAAAAGGAGAGAGAGACAGACAACCGAGGCCCAAAACCGACGACGAAGCTTCTCCTAAGCCAGTCGCCGGTTCTCGGTGAGGTGCTTTCGCAGCCCCTGACACCCACTACTTTAGAGTTGCAGGCTGCTACCGACTCCCACGTGGAGTCGGCCATGCCACTGGAAACTCAAGATATTGGAGCCTTGGATACTATTCCTTCAGATGGGTCTGGAACCGCTGAGCAGGCACCAGCTTCTGAGGGTGTATTCAGACCTAAACATTTTTACATTAAACTGACTTCAGCTTCAAAGGGAAAGACTAAAGCACCTTCTAAAGCAAAGAAACAAACTCAAGAGCCATGTGGACAGGCCTCTATGCCCAAAAAACAGATGCTTAAAATGGCCGAAGACTTGATTACCTTGATCAGGGGTTCCCATCCCCCTCCTGATAAAAGGCCTAGGCAAGAGACTGACTATGAATCTTTAGATCAGGTTTCTATTTTTTTTTTATTCCTCTTCTGATCAGGAATATTCTCTCCCCCCCTATGAGGATTTTGATGCTGAAGAATCAATACCTTCAGGTTCTCCTCCAGGGGACTATTCTTTTGGGGAAACCTTGCATACCATGAGGGAGCATTTCCACTGGGAGAGCCATGATTTTTCAGAATCTAAGAGGCAGCTCAGTGATTTCCTTTTACTACCTCAACACAGGCCACTAGCCATTCCACCTGTGTTAGACATTGTAGATGGTGTGTTTTTGGAGTCTAGTCTTACCCCTGACTTCTTACCTCCAGCTCCTGTTAAGCCTGGCAGATATTACAGGGTTTCTGACTCTCATGAATTCCTTTGTAAAAACCCTGCTGCAGACCCAGAAACTATTTCACAGGGTCCCAAAGGAGTTAAGGCTTCCGCTGCAAAAAACCCTACCCCCTCTGACAGGGATTCTAGGGCACTGGATAGATGGGGAAAAAAGGTTTACACATCTGCTACCTTGGCTATAAGAGCCTTAAACTGTCAGTTTCATATGCTCAAATATCAGCAACATGTCATGGCATTGCTAAAACAGAAAATGTTAAATTCTGAATGTGCAGAAAACAAAGAAATGCAGTATTTATTGCATGCAGCTGAACAACTTGGAAAGCATACTTTGCAATGTGGTTTTGATTCTTTGGAGGCCTCCTGCAGGGCCGCAGTTATGGGTTCTGTAATTAGGAGGCATGCTTGGTTAAAGGAACAAAATCTGCCTGATCATGTCAAAGTTAAATTATTAGATGCACCTTTACAGCATGATACTTAGGTGTTAAGGCAGAAGAGGTGTTAAAGAAAATGGAGGACAAAACAAGAACAGCCACCTAGGTTCAGTAGGCACTGGCCTACAAAGAATTGGTCCTTTCTTGTGTCAGACAGACCTCAAAGGGGCAGATCCAGATGCCCTAGGGGCAGATCCCAGGCGCAAGGTTCATACAGGTCAAAGCAATGGGATGCTTCTACCTCCAGAGTTGGAGAAGACAAATCACAACCATACAGGAAACAGTCCCAATGACTTCCCCCTGCCTGCACCAAGCACTTATCTCTTAGCAGCACCCTTAGTGGGAAAATTAGCACTTTTTTCTCAAAATTGGCACATTATAACCCAAGTGGGTTCTAAATATCGTGTCACAAGGCTACAAGTTCCATTCCCATACCCTGCCAAAGGCAAACGGCTGGCCAGATCTGCCAAAAAATCAATGGGCAGAGGCATAAAAACAAGTTTCATCCCTCATGGACATGGGGGCCATTCAGCAAGCACCAGAGCAAGAGCAGTGACAAGGATTTTACTCAAGACTGTTCTTGGTACCCAGAAAGGACAAGGCCTGGAGACCAATACTGGACCTATCTATTCTGAACACATTCCTGGATATACCAAAGTTCAAGATGTTGACTTTGCAGCAGTTTCTGCCCATGCTGGACAAGAACGCTTGGCTTGTGACTTTAGACCTAAAAGAGGCATACCTGCGTGTCCCAATCAGACAATTATGCAGAAGATACCTCAGATTCAAGGTTGGCTCAATGCATTACCAATTCTCTGCACTGCCCTTTGGCTTATCTACTGCGCCCAGGGTCTTTACAAAGTGCCTGGCACCAGTAATTGCATTCTGCAGACAAGAGGAATACAAGTATATCCTTACTTGGACGACTGTCTAATTCAAGCAGAGAACAAGGACATTTTTCTACAGCATCTGGCGTTTGTGAAAAGACTTCTAACATGCCTAGGGTACACAGTCAACGGAAAGAAATCAAAAGTAGTACCCTCTCAAGAGATAATATTCCTGGGTGCAAGCTTAAATACAACTGCCAAGATGGCTTATCTCACGCCAGACAAACAAAGGCAACTGACTACCTATTTCAAAATGTTGGCAACAAAGGCCCAGTTATCTGCAAGAAAAATTCTGCAGGCTTTGGGCTTCATGGCATCCTGCATCCTACTAATTCCATATGCAAGATTGCATATGAGGAAACTTCAGTGGTACCTAAAAAGTGTTTGGACTCAACATTGCCACAGCCTGGAAACAATGATTACTGTCATTCCCTGCCTGCAACAGGAGTTTCGATGGTAGGCAAAGGCTTGTCACCAAAACAAGGGACAGCCATTCACATTACCCCCAGCCAGGCAGACACTAACAACAGATGCATCAGATTATGCCTGGGGGGCCCACATGGCAGGAAGATGCATTCAGGGCACATGGTCCTCAAACCAAATGCATCTACATATCAATCAAAAAGAGATGCTAGCTTTTCAAAATGCCCTGACAGCCTTCAAGGACCTACTTCATCCGGGACAACTGATAAAGACAGACAATACCACCGTTATGTGGTATCAAAACAAACAGGGGGGCACACATTCTTACCCCCTTTGCAGACTAACCATGACTTTGTGGGACACAGCATTGACTTATCAAGTACATCTGCAGGCACAATTCCTGCCAGGAAGGGAAAATACTCTGGCAGACGAACTAAGCAGAAGCCTCATGGATCCCCACGAGTGGCAGCTGGATCCACAAGTCTTCAGCATGATAACAAGGAAATGGGGATGCCCGGACATAGATCTATTTGCCTCCCCTCACAACTACCAACTAAAAGGATTCTGCACAAGGACTTATCACGGATGAGCATGGAAAGTGGACGCCCTATCTTTCAGCTGGAAAAACCTATCACCATATGCCTTTCCCCCACTGCCTCCCCTCCCCAAGGTACTCCTAAAGGTCAGACAGGAGAAGCCAAAGATGACACTGATTGCCCCAGACTGGCCCTGCCAGTACTGGTATCCAATCCTAAGGAACTTGTCTCAATGCCCAGCTTGGACCTTACCTCAAATACCTCATCTGCTGTCCCAGCAAAACAATCAGATCCTGTACAGCCAACTCAGGACTTTAAACTTGGCAGCATGGCGGAAAATGTAGTCATACAAAACACACCTCTCAGTAAAGCTGTGATGGATGTCATTTTGGAAGCCAGAAGGCCTAGTACTAGAAAATCTTATGCTGAAAAATGGAAGAGATTCTGTGCTTGGAACCAGGCACAAGGAACTGATACAGCTGTGCCAGATATTCCTCAGATTTTGCAATACTTAACTGAGATGCTGGACAAAGGCCTATCATTTTCATCTATTATAATTCATGCTTCTGCCATTTCGGCTCATTACAATACAGAGCCACCAATCTTTTCTCATCCCTTATTAAAGCAGTACCTCAGAGGAGCCAAAAATGTAAGGCCTCCAAGGAGATCACCAATGCCTGCATGGGACCTCAACTATGTCTTGGAAAAACTCACCCTGCCTCCTTTTGAGCCAGCTGCTACTGCTGATATAAAGTTTTTATCTTGGAAAGCAGCTCTGCTCCTAGCAATAACTACTGCAAGACGAGTTTCAGAGCTACAGGCACTCATGGCTGTGGAACCTTTTATCCAGACAGGGTCTCTCTGAGGACAAACCCAACATGTATGCCTAAGGTGGTGTCCAGTGTGGCTCTTAACCAAACTATTCATCTGCCAACTTTTTATCCAAATCCACAGAACAAGGGGGAGAGAATTCGGCATTCTTTGGACGTACACAGACAGCTTAGATTCTACTTGGACAGAACCAAGGTTTTCAGAAAGACAGAGCAATTACTAGTGACATATTCTGCAGGATCACAAGGAAAGGCTAACTCAAAGCAGACTATTTCAAAGTGGATAGGCCACTGCATTTGTTTCTGCTATTTACACCATGGCAGGCCAGTGCCTAAGGGCAGTAGGCCACATTCAACCAGAGCTGCAGCCACTTCAGCAGCCTTTCTCAGGGGAGTACTAACCAAGGGCATTTTAGAGGCTGCTACTTGGAGTTCAATGCACACCTTCACAAAGCAGTATCATCTGCCACTGTACTCTAAATCCAGGGCAGGTTTTGCCACTGCAGTTCTGCAGGGCCTCATAGCCGCACCTAATGCTGTTTAGCTCCAGCCTCTCAACCATAGCTTTGGGACTCTACCCAAATGTAATGACTGTAACAGTGAAACACGAAGAACATAGTACAGTTGTGTACACTTACCATAAATGTAGATGTTCGAGTGTATTCACTGTTGCAGTCCAGGTTACCCACCCTCCATCCCCCTTTCTTCTGACGGAACCTATCTTTCCTTCTCTGATTTATACAACCTATGTGGTGTATTTGCTTGTAGATGAAGGTAAAGTTTATATTGGGACATGTATTTTTATATACATATAAATTTTGGCTACCCTTTTAGGGGGCACCTGACATCTGGGGCAAGAAAAACTAAAGAAAATGGCGTTGACTGCTTATTTTACACCCCTGACGACCTGATGTCAGGGAAGGGGTGACAGCAGCCGACGCAGGACTTGGAATTCAGGCCGACTGAGGGCAACCTGCCAGCAGGATTACCCAAATGTAATGACTGCAACAGTGAATACACTCGAACATCTACATTTATGATAAGTGTACACAACTGTACTTTCTGAAGGCTGTGGAGCTGAGGAGATTGATGTTTCAGAAGTTTTTGCCAATTTTTGAGGTGGCTCCGAATGAGCCGAGGAAGATGGTCTTTTCGTAGGCTTGTCACCTTTAGGGGACTTACTTGAAGAAGATGAGCTCTGTAAAGCTTCATCAAAAGCAGGTTTCAGGAGTCCTTTGGGAATTAGCTTGTTCTTTCCTGTACAACATGGGAGTTGAAAGAATGACAGAATGTGCATGTCTCTTGGAGGTGAATGGCCTCCCAAACAATAAACACAAATATTATGCCCATCAGTGATTGACATCTTTTGTGAACCTTTCTTGCACTTTTTAAACCCCGAAGACTTGGGTTCCTTCTCTCTACTTTCCTTTGACATTATAAGAAGGAAACACAACTACTAATATTAACAAGGAAGTAAACACTAAATCTCACCTCTGTAGAAAAAACTGACACGCAATATTTAAATATTTTAGTTACACACTATAATAACACAGCACATCTAGTGAAGAAAAAAGGAACAACTCTGCCCTCTAAGTTAAATGGGCACTAGGCCCTCTAACTTGAACGGACCTAGTAGAGCTACAACAAGGGAGACACAGGGCAAACCCTCTAAGTTAAGCGGGCACTTCGCTGTCGAACTAAAACAAGCTAAAATATACAGACAAGGGAATACACACCACTATTGTATAGACAACAATTGACAGGAAAAACGGCCTTGCAGCTAAACGATGGCCAGCAAGCAACAAACATAGTAGCAAGATAAATTGCATACACAACTACAGCAGAAAAACTAAGATGTTCATCGTGTTTCACTGTTGCAGTCATTACTCTTGGGATATCCTGCTGGCAGGCTACCCGCAGTCGGCCAGAATTCCAAAGTCTAGGTCCGGTGCCGGTTGCTCTCGCCTCTTCCCTGACATCAGTGCGCCAGGGGTATAAAAGATGCAGCCGATGCCATTTTCTTCAGTCTTTCTTGCCGCGCAGTGCCCGAAGCAAAAGCAGCTCGCAAGTGCCGGTCGGCCGACTCCTGAGATTTTCACAGACGAATTTCAGATCCGAAGTCTTCATTAAAGCTAAGTACCTGTTGGGGAAACTTTTTTCTTGCTCCAGACTGATGTCAGAAAAGGTTAACAATTGTATTTCTTGTGGGAAGCAAATACCTCATAATAATTATCATTCTTACTGTATTCCTTGCTAGGCCCTGATCATAACATTGCTAGCTGTCGGTTTTGTGCTAGATTCAACAAATGCACTATAAAGCATCGGTTTGATTTTGCTTATCATTACTTTGGCTGAAAATTCAATTACATTATGCCGTCGGAACAGCCGACGACCAGAGTTTCTAAAAAACACAAGGAAAAAGAGAAGGACAGGCATCCAAGATCCAAAACCGACGACTAAGCTTCCGCTAAGCCAGTCGCCGGTTCTCAGTGAGGTCTTTCGCAGCCCCTGACACCCGCTACCTCAGAGCCACAGGCCGCTGACGACTTCCACGTGGAGCCAGCTAGGCCTCTGGATACTCAAGGTATTGGACACTCGGAAATCATTCCCTCAGATGGGTCCGGAGCGGCTGAGCAGGCATCGGCTTCTGAGGGTGTTTTCAGACCTACACAGCTATATGTAAAGCCTACTTCAGCTTCAAAAGCAAAGACTACAGCAGCTTTAAAGGCAAAGAAACAAGTGCAACATTCTCCAGGACAGACTTCCATGCCTAAGAAACAGATGCTCAAAATGGCCGAAGACCTTATTACCTTGATCAGGGGTTCCCATCCCCCTCCTGACAAGAGGCCTTGGCAAGAGACAGACTATGACTCTTCAGATCCGATGTTCTTCAAGGATGCATCTGCAGTCCTTACATATGGGTTGTCCTGCATCAGGCAGCCCTTTGGTCGGCCGGATTCCAAAGTCTGGGTCCGGCGTCGGCTGATGTCGCTCTTCTGCCCGACGTCATTGCGCCTGGGGTATAAAAGCATCAGCTGACACCATGTTCCTCAGTCTTTCTTGCCGCGAGGTGCCTGAAGCAGAAGCAGTTCGCAAGTGCCGGTTGGCCAGCTCCTGTGATTTTAGCTACCGAAGACTTCAAAAAAGCTAAGTACCCCGTTGGGGACTCTTTCTTGCCTCAGCCGATGTCAGATCAAACGGTTAAAGTTAATAATTGTTTATCTTGTGGGAAACAAATACCTCATAAGGATTTCCAGTCTTACTGCTTACCCTGCCTAGGCCCAGACCACAACGTCTCGGCCTGTTCAGCCTGTGCTTCCTTCAATAAACGCACTCTTAGGCGTCGGGCAGAGTTTGCAGAGGAATTTTTTGGGGACAATTTTTGTTATATCATGCCGTCGGAGCTTCCGACAGCACATTTACCCAAAAAACGAAAGGATAAGGACCGACACATGCGGTCCGTGGTTTCGGCCGACTCCACACCTAGGCCTACCGCGAGTGTCTCGGTCTCTTCTGAAGCCGAATCTCTACCGCTTCAGACCGACAACACCGCACAACCGGTAACTTTGGTACCGGAGGCCATTCCTGAGTCGGTCATAGAATTTTCTTCTGAAACCGGTGCTCAAGAAATATCCGACACCATTTCTGTTGATAAATCTACCCCAGCACGTGGGGCAGCCAGGCCTCCTGTATCCATGTCCATTAAGGCCTTTACACGGGCTAAAGCTGCTAAACAGCCAAAATCTCTCCCTCCCAAGGCTATTCCTCAGGGATCCACTACCAGTTCACAAATCTTAACCTTGGCTGAGGACCTTATTTCCTTAATCAGGGGCTCTCAGCCACATCCAGACAGGGACTCTCAACCCCCTCCAGGCAAAAGGCCCAGGGTTGAGCAGACAGATCCCCAGTCTTCTGATGAGGCCTCAGATGACTCTGTCCTTTCGGACTACCAGGAGGAGGCCCTTCGGCCTACGAGGATTCTGATGCAGAGGAATCTATTCCCTCGGCCTCCCCACCTGAAGAGTTTTCCTTTGGGGAGACCCTTCACTCCATGAGAGAGCATTTCAAATGGCAAGGCCAGGAATTCTCTGATTCCAGAAAGAGGTTAAGGACCTTTTTACATTTACCTCAGCATAGACCTTTGGCTATCCCTCCTGTTTTGAATGTTATAGAAGATGTGTACTCTTGAGTCTAGTATTTCCCCTGACTCCCTTCCTCCGGCCCCTGTCAAACCTGACAGGTACTATAGGGTCCCGGACTCACCAGGGCCCTAAAGGGGTTACAACTACCACTGCCAAGAATCCACTTCCTTCTGAAAGGGAATCCAGGGCTTTAGAGAGATGGGGTAAAAAAGTGTATACTTCTTCCACTCTTTCTATGAGAGCATTAAATTGTCAATTCCATATGATACAGTATCAAGAGTATCTGTTAGATGAATTGCATAAAAAACTATCCTCACCTGAACCCCTAGACCGCAAGGCCCTTCAGGATCTGGTGCACAACTCTCAACAGGTTAGCAACCATTTCTTACAGTGTGGTTATGATGCATTGGAAGCTTCATGTAGGTCAGTAATGACAGTTGCAGTCATACGTAGACATGCTTGGCTGAAGGAACAAACACTGCCAGATCATGTTAAAGCAAAGCTTCTGGATGCACCACTGGAAAAACAAAAGTTATTTGGTTCCACGGCTCAAGAGGTCTTAAAGAAATTTGAAGAAAAGGCTAAATCAGTTCAAACAGTCAAAGATTTTTTCCAGGTCCAACCACCAAGATTCAGCAGAAATTGGCCTTCTAAGAATTGGTCCTTTCCAGACACAGACAGATTTCAAAGAGGGAAAAACAGGCGTGGCAGAGGTAGAGGGCAAGCTCGAGGCTCCTACAGAGGACATCAGTGGCAGCCTCCTACCCAAAGAGGTAGTGCAGGACCTACTTCTACTGCACAAGGACAAACTCAATGACTTGACTTTGACTCCGCCAACCAGGGCTCAATTGGAAGCACCTTTGGGTGGAAAGCTATCTTTATTCTCAGAAAATTGGCACAGTATTACAAAGGACAAATGGATACTGCAAATAATAGACAAAGGATACAGATTCCATTTTCATACATTACCAAAAAGACAAGGCATGCCAAACCTGCCACCAAATCAAAGGGCAGAGGCTTTCAAGCAGATTTCCAAACTACTACAGATGAAGGCAATAGAAAAGGTCCCTTTCACAGAACAAGGCCAAGGATTTTATTCCAGACTATTCCTTGTTCCAAGAAATGAAAAGCAATGGAGGCCTATTCTAGACTTGTCCACACTGAATACTTATCTCAACGTGCCAAAATTCAAAATGCTGACCTTACAGCAGCTCCTTCCCATGCTGGGCAAGGGGTCCTGGCTGGTAACTCTAGACCTCAAGGAGGCATACCTGCATGTCCCTATCAGACAAAGTTGCAGAAGACACCTCAGATTTCTTGCAGGTTCAGAGCATTATCAATTCTCAGCATTGCCCTTTGGCTTATCTACTGCGCCCAGAGTATTCACGAAATGCCTGGCATCAGTAATTGCACATTGCAGACTTCAGGGGATTCAAATATACCCATACCTGGACGACTGCCTTATACAAGCGGACAGCCAACAAACATTGTTAAACCACTTGAGCTATGCCATCAGCCTACTACAGGCCTTGGGATACACAGTCAACTTTCAGAAATCAAGACTTATTCCATCCCAAAGAATAATTTTTCTGGGTGCAAAGCTGGATACAAACACCCAAATGGCTTTCCTCACAGAAGAAATACAAGAACAATTACCGGATTATTTCAAAAATCTGACAACACAAACCCAGCTGACTGCAAGGAAAATCCTGCAGGCCCTGGGTTTCATGGCATCTTGCATTCTGCTGATTCCACAAGCAAGGCTGCATATGAGGAAACTGCAATGGTACCTAAGGAGTCTATGGTCTCAACACAGTCACAGCCTAGAAGCCTTGATCCACCTCATTCCATGCCTTCAAAAGGAATTTCTGTGGTGGGCACAAGCAAGTCAGTCAAACATGGGCCTACCTTTCAGCAAGCCTCATATCAGCCAAACCATTACAACAGACGCCTCAGACCATGGATGGGAAGCGCACATGAAGGGCAGATGTATTCAGGGGCAGTGGACTCAAAAGGAATTGTGCCTACACATCAACCAAAAGAAAATGCTGGCAGTGATACATTCAATCGAGGCCTTCAAACATTTCCTGCATCAAGGTCACCTGCTAATAAAGACAGACAATACCACAGTTATGTGGTACATAAACAAGCAAGGAGGTACCCATTCCTACCCTCTTTGCAGGCTGGCAATGAATCTTTGGGAACTTTCCCTAAAACTCAATATACAACTGCATTCCCAGTTCGTACCAGGAAAAGAAAATGTACTGGCGGACAGCCTAAGCAGAAACACCATGGATCCACACGAATGGATGTTGCATCCAGACATTTTTCTTCAGATAACACAATCTTGGGGAAGGCCGGACATAGATCTTTTTGCCTCCCCCCACAACCATCACCTGAAGAAATTCTGCACAAGGACATACCATCCTCAAGCATGGAAGGTGGATGCCCTATCCTTCAGCTAGAATGCTCTAACAGTATATGCATTCCCACCTCTTCCGTTAATGAACAAGGTCTTACTGAAGATCAGAACAACCAAAAGTGATTGATAGCTCCAGACTGGCCAAGACAACACTGGTACCCACTGTTAAAGAGCATGACACGCACGAACCCGTGGCCCCTACCACAATGGCCACTTCTTCTGACACAGCACAACTACAAAACTCTGCACTCCAGTCTGAAAACCTTGCAACTGACAGCCTGGAAAATACCTTGACTCCTCACCAGGATAAACTGTCCAAGAGGGTAAAGGATATCATCATGGAAGCTCGGCGGCCTTCCACAAGAAAGGCATATTCAGCAAAATGGAAAAGATTTCGAACCTGGAGCACCGCACAGGGTCAGGATCCGACAGTGATGAGCATCCCACATATCCTTGAATACTTGGCTGAAATGCTCCATAATGGCCTTTCTTACTCATCCATAAAAATTCATGCTTCAGCTATTTCAGCAGAGTACAACACTGATCCACCTGTATTTTCTCATCCTCTGCTGAGGCAGTTTCTAAGAGGGATAAAAAACATCGACCCTCCAAGGACACCACCAGTGCCTACATGGGACCTTAACTTCATGTTGGAAAAATTAGCGCTACCCCCATTTGAACCAGCAGCATCTTCAGAACTACAATTCCTGTCTTGGAAGACTGCCTTCCTTCTGGCCATAACCTCAGCAAGAAGAGTATCTGAGTTACAGGCCCTCATGGCAGTACAACCCTTTCTCACTTTCCATAAGGACAGAGTCTCTTTGAGAACCAACCTTTCATTCATGCCAAAGGTGGTATCCAAGGTCTCACTGAACCAAGCTATCCACCTGCCTACTTTCTTTCCAAACCCACAAAATAAAGGAGAGAAACTTCTGCATACCCTGGACATTCACAGACAGTTGCGTTACTACTTGGACAGAACTAAGGCTTACAGAAAAACTGACCAACTGTTTGTAGCATACGCTGCTGGTGTACAAGGAAGAGCAATTTCCAAACAAACAGTTTCAAAATGGATAGGAAATTGCATCGATTCTGTTACTCTTTTCATGGAAAAGCCGTGCCAGCTACTATCAGACCTCATTCCACCAGAGCAACAGCCACCTCCACAGCCTTCTTAAGAGGGGTGGCTACAAAGGACATTTTAGAAGCTGCTACATGGAGCTTTGTGCATACATTTTCCAAGCATTACAACCTGCCTTTATATTCCAGATCCAGAGCAGGCTTTGCTACGGCAGTCCTGCAGGGCATGTTAGCTACACCATCCTTTTCTTAGGTCCTACCACCCCCAGCTTGGCTATGGTATTCTACCCATATGTAAGGACTGCAGATGCATCCTTGAAGGACATAGTACAGTTTTGTACCTACCATAAATGTAGATGTCCGATAGTGTCGGCTGACGCTTTTATACCCCAGGCGCAATGACGTCGGGCAGAAGAGCGACATCAGCCGACGCCGGACCCAGACTTTGGAATCCGGCCGACCAAAGGGCTGCCTGAGGCAGGACAACCCATATGTAAGGACTGCAGATGCATACCTATCGGACATCTACATTTATGGTAGGTACAAAACTGTACTTTTTCCATTTCCTCTGACTCCTCTTCTGTACAGGAATACTCTCTTCCTCCCTATGAGGATTCTGATGCTGAAGAGTCCATTCCTTCAGCCTCTCCTCCTGAGGATTATTCTTTTGGGGAAACCCTGCATACCATGAGGGAGCATTTCCACTGGGAGAGCCAAGATTACTCAGAATCAAAGAAAAGGCTTAGAGATTTTCTTTTACTTCCTCAGCACAGGCCTCTTGCTACTCCCCCCATGCTGGACATAGTAGATGATGTATTTTCAGAGTCCGGCCTTTCTCCAGACTCCTTACCTCCAGCTCCTGTTAAGCCAGACAGATACTACAGGGTTCCAGATTCACATAAATTTCTTTATAAAAACCCTGCTGCTGACCCAGAAACTATTTCTCAGGGTCCCAAGGGGTTTAAGGCCACTACTGCAAAACACCCTGTCCCTTCTGACAGGGATTCAAGGGCACTAGACAGATGGGGAGAAAAGGTTTACACTTCTGCTACTTTGGCTGTGAGGGCTTTAAATTGTCAATTTCATATGATTAAATATCAGCAATACTTAATGTCACTGTTAAAACAGAAAATGTTGGCTAATTCTGATTGTACAGAAAATAAGGAAATACAGGATTTATTGCATGCAACTGAACAAGTGGGAAAGCATACATTGCACTGTGGTTTTGATTCTCTGGAGGCCTCCTGCAGGGCCTCAGTTGTGGGTTTTGTCATTAGGAGGCATGCTTGGTTAAAGGAACAAAATCTGCTTGATCATGTTAAAGCAAATTTATTAGATGCTCCATTACAGCATGATACTTTATTTGGTGTTAAAGCAGAGGAAGTTTTGAAGAAAATGGAGGACAAAGCGAAATCTATGCAAACAGTAAAGGATTTCTTACAGGTTCAGCCACCAAAATTTAGCAGGAAGTGGCCTACAAAGAATTGGTCCTTTCCAGTGTCGGACAGGCCACAAAGAGGCAGATATAGACATCCCAGAGGCAGATCCCAACCCCATGGCTCATACAGGCCTAAACAGTGGAGCTCTACTACCTCCAAAAGTGGAGAAGACAAAGCACAGCCATACAGGAAACAGTCCCAATGACTTGCCTCTGCCAGCACCAAGCACTTATCTTCTTGCAGCCCCCTTAGGGGGAAACCTAGCTCTTTTTTCTCAAAATTGGCACATGATTACCCAGGACAAATGGGTATTGAATATAGTGTCCCAGGGCTACAGGTTCCACTTTCACACCCTGCCAAAGGCAAAAGGTATGCCAGACCTGCCACACAATCAGTGGGCAGAGGCACAAAAACAAGTTTCATCCCTAATGGATATGAGGGCTATTCAGCGAGTACCACAGCAAGAGCAGGGACAAGGATTTTACTCAAGACTTTTCTTGGTACCCAGAAAGGACAAAGCCTGGAGACCAGTACTGGACCTGTCCATTCTAAACACTTTTCTGGACGTTCCAAAATTCAAAATGTTGACTCTACAGCAACTTCTACCCATGCTGGGCAAGAAGGCTTGGCTTGTAACTTTGGACCTCAAAGAGGCATACCTGCATGCCCCAATCAGACAATCTTGCAGAAGATACCTCAGATTCACAGCTGGCTCGATGTACTACCAATTCCTTGCACTGCCTTTTGGCTTATCTACTGCGCCCAGGGTCTTCACAAATGCCTGGCACCAGTAATTGCGTTCTGCAGACAAAGAGGAATTCAAATATATCCTTACTTGGATGACTACCTTATTCAAGCAGAGAACAAGAACATTCTTCTGAAGCATCTGGCGTTTGTAAAAAGATTACTAATTTGCCTAGGGTACACAGTAAACGAAAATAAATCAAAACTGGTACCCTCTCGAGATAATATTCCTGGGTGCAAGCTTAAATACAACTGCCCAGATGGCTTATCTCAAGCCAGACAAACAAAGGCAACTGACTTCTTACTTCGAAATGTTGGCAACAAAGACCCAGTTGTCTGCAAGAAAAATTCTGCAGGCTTTGGGCTTCATGGAATCCTGCATTCTGCTAATTCCATTTGCAAGACTGCATATGAGGAAACTACAATGGTATCTAAAACGTGTTTGGACTCCACATTGCCACAGCCTGGAAACACTAATTACCCTCATTCCCTGCCTGCAACAGGAGTTTTGATGGTGGGCACAGGCCTGTCACCACAACAAGGGACAGCCATTCACTTTACCCACAGCCAGGCAGACACTAACAACAGACGCATCAGATTATGCCTGGGGTCCCACATGGCAGGAAAATGTATTCAGGGCACATGGCCTGCAAGCCAAATGCATCTTCATATCAATCAAAAAGAGATGCTAGCTGTACAGAATGCCCTGACAGCCTTCAAGGATCTACCTCATCCAGTAGAACTGCTGATAAAGATGGACATTACTACAGTCATGTGATACATAAACAAGCAGGGAGGCACACATTCCTACCCCCTCTGCAGACAAGCCATGACTTTGTGGAACACAGCATTGACTTATCAAGTACGCCTGCAAGCACAATTCCTGCCAGGAACGACAAATACTCTGGCAGACGAACTAAGCAGAAACCTCATGGATCCTCACGAGTGAAAACTAGATCCACAAATCTTCAGCATGATAACAAGGAAATGGGGATGCCCAGACATAGATCTATTTGCCTCCCCTCACAACTGCCAACTACAGAGATTCTGCACAAGGACTTATCATGAACAAGCATGGAAAGTGGATGCCCTATCATTCAGCTGGAAATGACAGAGCCCTGCAAGAGGCCTCCAGTGAATCAAAACCACATTGCAAAGTATGCTTTCCCACTTGTTCAGCTGCATGCAATAAATCCTGCATTTCCTTGTTTTCAGAACATTCAGAATTTGTCAACATTTTCTGTTTTAGCAGTGTCATTAAGTATTGCTTAATCCAGACAGGGTTTCTCTATGGACGAACCCAACATTTATGCCTAAGGTAGTCTCCAGTGTGGCCCTTAACCAAACCATTCATTTGCCTACCTTTTATCCAAACCCACAGAATAAGGGGGACAGACTTTTGCATTCTTTGGACATACACAGACAGCTACGCTTCTACTTGGACAAAACTAAAGCTTTCAGAAAGACTGAGCAACTCTTAGTGGCATATGCGGCAGGATCGCAAGGAAAAGCTATTTCAAAGCAGACGATTTCAAAATGGATAGGTCACTGCATTAGTTTCTGCTATTCACAACATGGCAAATCAGTGCGTAAGGGCATTAGGCCACATTCAACCAGAGCAGCAGCCACCTCAGCAGCCTTCCTCAGAGGAGTACCAACCAAGGACATTTTGGAGGCTGCAACTTGGACTTCAGTGCACACTTTTACAAAGCACTACTACTTGCCTCTTTACTGTAAATCCAGAGCGGGCTTTGCCACTGCAGTTCTGCAGGGCCTCATAGCCACTCCTAATTCTATTTAGGCCCAGCCACCCAACCTCAGCTTTGGGATTCAACCCAAGTGTAATGACTGCAACAGTGAAACACGAACATAGTACAGTTGTGTACCTACCATAAATGTAGATGTTCGAGTGTATTCACTGTTGCAGTCCAGGTTACCCTCCCACCATCCCCCTTTCATTGCTGGGACTTATCTGTACTTCTCTATTCTATACAACCTATGTGGTGTATTTGCTTGTAGATGAAGGTAATGTTTATGTTAATGCATGCTTTTTTATGAGCAGAATATTTAGCCTACCCTCTTGGGGGCACCTGACATCTGGGGCAAGAAAAACTGAAGAACATGGCGTCGGCTGCATCTTTTATACCCCTGGCGCACTGACGTCAGGGAAGAGGCGACAGCAACCGATGCCGGACCAGGATTTTGGAATTCAGGCCGACTGCGGGTAGCCTGCCAGCAGGATAACCCAAGTGTAATGACTGCAACAGTGAATACACTCGAACATCTACATTTACGGTAGGTACACAACTGTACTTTACACATCACCATTTTTTTATCTCCTATCCTGTTAGTAATTCAGCCTGATCTACCTCTAATCGTGGCATATTTAATTCTTTCATAAACCTTTCCATTTGTACCTTTTCTTGATTTCCATATTTCTCTGCTTTATACGGACTTTCATTGAATTTCCAAAATATTTCTAATACCTCTACAGAATCTCTTTGTTATCTTCTTTGTTATAGGCTCTCTAAGCTTGGTGACTGCCCTTTTTACTTTCTGTTGTCTGAGTCGTTGTGCTAAACATTTTTGTGCTGTAGAGTTATTAAAAAAAAAAAAAGTGTTGCTGAACAGCAGTCTTTCTAAACTCATAAACTATCGAGGTAATCACAAATGTTTCTGTTTAGCATTCTGCAGTTGCTCCTCCTCTTGTTCTGTGAGATTCCCCCTATTCTGCAATACTTTAACATTTGTCAGTCCCTATTTTTTTTAAAAACACCTTCATTGAATTATCACTTGTGACATAATGAAATTTACATTTATACAAAAGTAATCAAACTGTATTAAGAAATTAACATTAAGAAACATTATACTTCACATATATTGCTATATATCATATAACATAAGCAAAATTACAAAAATTATTCAGTTCATGCCCCCCTTTTTTAAACAAGAAACATCTTTATTAAACCATCACTTACAACATAAACAGTCATACCTTTATATAAATGAAAACAAACCACAAAGACATAATCCTAGTTGCAAGCATTTTCATCACAAACTATACTTAGACACTCCCAGGTGCAAACGTTATACATCACTTATAATCTACCCAATAATTTTCAGTAAAACATTACATAGCTTAAGTCCTGCTGCCTTTTAGACCTCATTCCTCCCTTGTATGTATTGCTCCCACAATTCCCATTTTTTCTTATGTAGTGTGCTCGTACCCTTTTCTAAAGATCTCAATTCCAGTTGTTTTATCGCTGTTACTATATTCATTACTTCCAATATAGTTGGTTTAGATTTTGATTTCCATTTTCCAGTAGTTGCTTTTTTGGCACCCATCATTACTTGTCACAGCAAGGCCGTACCATGTCTAGGCAATTCTGATTCTGTATCACGGCTCAGAAAAGTCATCTCCTCTGTCACACCAATATGCTCACGCAGCATCTCCAACAGCACATGCTGCAAGGAATCTTTAAGTCCACCAACCCACCGCACTCCCAGAAAATATATTAAATGATTGACTTTAACAACTAGCTTAGTTTCTGGTGTCATTCCAGGGGGATCCAGTACCTGACAGTCTGGGAAGATATGATCGACAGACCATGACGCTTTGCCAGAGATAGCCTGCATCTGCCTCACCTGGGCTTCAGGCAAAGGCTCTTGCCTCCCCCATAGTGCCTTTTTTAGGAAAAGTGATGAGGTTAAAGCTGCCAACATAAAAATTTCAACAAAACACAAATCATGCTGCTAAACAATAGGAGTCTAAACATGAAATTGCACTTATTGCAAGCATTCTTAACCCTGGAAAATGCTGATGTCTCTGCAATCACAGACACCTGGCAAAGCTACGGAGAGCACCCCAGCCTTACCTGGTTACTCATCCTGTCATACATTCAGACCCCAAACTGTGGGCAGTAAAGCTAAAGGAGGTGGAGTTTCAATATATATTAAAGACATGCATGCCTCCAGGCTGGTCAACAGTATGACACACAGGAGACACTCCAGTTACGGTTGACCATTGACAAGAATTCTATTCAAATCATTGCCAGCTACCAGCTCCCAAATCTGACTCAAGATGCCCACTCCGCCTGTCTGGACCTGTTCGAGTCTATCAAGATTAAACATTTTACCCTGATCCTGGGTGACTTTAACTACCCAAGCATAGATTTGAAGAACTACTCGTGTCAGAACACAAATGCTCAGAGATTCCTTGATTTTGTCAATGCAAACGCTTTGGAACAGCTAGTCAAAACCACCACAAGAGGTGATAATATCTTGGACTTCATATTAACCAGCATGAGCAACCACTGCAGCATCCTTACATTATCATTCTTCCTGGTAAGATCCAACCACAAAGCAGTCATTTTCAAAGTCACCATCTCCCTCAACTCCCGTCTAGCTAGGGTCAGATATAAAAACTTCTCTAAAGGTAATTACAGCCTCTTGAGGGATGGTATAAACAGCTTCATGCCCCCTCCCCCTCTGTAGGGACTGGCACCAATATCAAAACTACACCAAACACTATATTAGCATTTATATAGATGCATTGAATCAGAAATACCCAGTCATCCTCCACAAGGAAGAGTAAACCTGTCTGGTGGACATCTGCAATCAATAAATTCTATAACAAAACAAAAAAAATTGCTGTCCAAGATCCAAGAAGGAGCAGGTGCCCAATTGGAAGCAATGTCTCCTTAGCCTGAACAAGAAAATAAGAATGCTAGTGAAATCCTCCAAAGAAAACTTCAAGTCCAAATTGGCCACATTTACTACAGACAGTCATAAGGCCTTCTTCACATATGTCCGCAACCTCAAAGGAAGCACTCAGATCAGAACTGGTGGTCAAGGGCAACACATATACAAATGCTGTAAATACAGCAGACTTGCTGGCTGACAAATTCAGTGAAAACTTCACCCCTCTGTCCCCCCATCAACAAATCAGGACATCCACTGTACCTGCCCCTTCCCCTTATATCTATAGAACAGGTCTTCACTGCTCTCTCAAAGGCAAAAAATACAGCCTCCATGGGACTCAATAACATCCCATGCTGCATCCTACATGAACTCAGGAACTTGCAACACCATTAGGCACCCTATTCAACCAAATCCTGAGTACCAGCTTCGTCCCAACTGAATGGAGGACAGCCACTGTCATCCCTTAGCACAAAGGTGGAGCGTCCACCGATCTGGGAAATTAAAGACCTATCAGCCTAACTAGCCTGATCTGCAAGACCATGGAACGGATTACTATGGACCTCATTAACAAGGGCATTGGCAACCTCCAAACTGCTGATCCCACACAGTTTGGCTTCGTCAAGCGGAGGTCATGTCTGTTAAATTTGGTTGACTTCTTTGAGATAGTCACCAAAGCCATGGATGAAGGGAAGACAGTGCACACCGCCTACCTTGACCTGGCCAAAGCCTTCCACACTGTTCCCCACTTGGGCGTAATAGATAAACTTTCTCAACTAGACATCAGTCCGTATGTTACCAGATGGGTTACAAACTGGCACACTGATAGAAACCACCTAGTCAAAATAGGGGAAGCCACCACAAGTAGTAGACCTGTAACAAGCTGCGTACTCTAGGGTTCCGTCTTGGGGCCTCTGTTATTTGGGATATACTTTTCTGATGTGCAGGCCGAAACCAGTGAGGCTATGGCTGACCAACTTTGCAAATGACTGCAAGCTGGATGGTGTTATCAATTCCCCTAGTGATATGGACATCCTCCAAGAGGGTCTCACCCAGACAAATGACTGGTGCCAGAAACATGGCCTCAAGTTGAATACCAAAAAATGCATCATCATCCCCTTTGGGGAGAGTGACTTCCCCACAAATTATCACATTAATATCCTAAGCACGCAATCAGTCATGAGGGATTTGGGCATCCAGGTTGATAGTAATCTGACTTTTGACCACCATGTTGCTTCCGTTGTACAGAAAGCCTTCTACATGGCCCACCTCATAAGTAAGGGTATCTCATCCAAGGACAAGGAGGTCATAACATCCCTGTATTCTTCCCTTATAAGGCCCATTATTGAGTACAACACCCCTTTTGGCATGTACCTCGCAAAGCACATGCAGCAGCTGGAGAGACCACAGAAATTCCTCACCAGGAAATTCCAAGGCCTCAAACATCTACCATACACAGATAAGCTAAAAGCCCTTTCCCTCTACTCGGTTTCATACACACTCCTCAAAGGTGACCTCTGTCTGGCATACAAGGCGATCTCAGACCCCGTCTTGATGGGACTGCTGCATATTCGCAAGTCAAGCTCCACTCTAGTAACCCGCATGCGCGGCATCAACCTGTTCTGTCACATCAACAGGACTTGTCGGTGGGACAGATTTGTGTCCCAGAGACTCCCCCATCTGTGGAATAGACTCCTCCATGTCAAACAGAGTACACGTTTAAGCTCAACCTGGATAACTGGATGGGAAACAAATACACCCCTGGGATTCCACCCATGTTCTTGCTGGACAGGGGCATTGGGTGGTGACTTGTCTAAACTCTTGGTTAGGCTTATAAGGGGCTTAGGGCCAATAGCCTAGTAAGTTTCTGTGCTCCCAAGTACATCTTTCTTCCCTGCCACACCTCCAACATTTGCTGTCTGCCTGAGGAAAAATTCTCTGGGGTCTACTTGGGATATAAAAATGTCTATGTAAACATTTCCAAGCAACAATCCTAAATCTTCTAGATTTTGTTGCATATTTAAGAGGTATACATACATCCTCCCATTGTTTCTTTGTGAATTGCTTATACAATCTCTATTCCCAATCCTTTCTAACCTTGGCTAATTGTTTCTTATAGTTATCATGCAATGTTTTATATGCTTGATCTGCTGATGTTCTTCGTGTTTCACTGTTGCAGTCATTACATTTGGGTTATCCCTGCCAGGGTAACCCTCAGTCAGCCCAAATACCAGAGGCTTAGTATTTCTGTGTCAGTTGCTGTCGCACCCGGACTGATGTCAGGTCAGTAGTATAAAATATGGCAGCCGATGCCATTACTTCAGTCTTTCTTGCCGAGGAGCCTGAAGCAGAAGCAGTTCGCACAAGTGCCGGTCGGACGCCATCTCAGTTTTCGTTTTCCAAATTGAAGTTGAAGTCTTCTAAAGCTAAGTACCCCATTGGGGATCCTTTTTTCTTGCTCTAACCGTCTCACCTGTGGAAAGCAAATGCCACACCGAGACTTTCATTATTACTGCATCAAGTGCTTAGGCCCAGACCATGATGTCCCCCATTGTTGCTTTTGTGCTCTGTTCAATGCCAGAACTGTATGTCATTGGGCCCTTATTGTTGCTAGATATTTTCGCTGTCAGTCCTCGAATTGCAATATGGATTCGGTAAGCCATCCAACAGCAGATCTTCCGAAAAAACGTTAGGATAAAGACAGAGACAGACCGCACAGGTCCATACGTACTGACGACGCTTCCGTTAAGCTAGTCGTCAGTTCTCCGGTCCTCAGTGAGGCACTTTCACAGTCCCTGATGCCCGCTTCTGTGGATTCGCAGGCCGCGACCGAGACCCTTTCGGAGTCCAGTATGCCGCAATACTCTTCATCGACTAAGGATCCTGCAGATGTCTCTACCTTGGATGCGTCCGGAACCGCTGAGCAGGCACCGGCTTCCGAGGAAGTACTTCGCATTACCGTTTCTCGACACAGACGACTTTTTTTGCATCTACCATTCTTTCGGAAACTACCAAGTTTCTAAGGGTATGAACCACACCCAAGAAATGGACGACCCAATCTCAGGCACTTGCTTCCTTGCCTCAGTCTCAAATGCCTAATATGGCGGAAGACATTATAATGCTGATCAGGGCAAACCAAGCTACCCCTTCCAAAAGAAAGAAAGATTTGTCCCCAGTAGTTTTATCTGAACAAGAGTCCGAAGACTCTGATGCATCTGAATATGAAGACATGCAACCCCTCTCTGCTTATGAGGATTCTGAGGCAGAGGAATCCATTCCTTCAGCCTCTCCACCTGAGGAATTTTCCTTTGGGGAAACCCTACATACTTTAAGGGAACATTTCCATTGGGAATGTCAGGACTACCCTCAGTTTAAGAAGAGACTCAGGGAATTCTTAGATCTTCCACAGCACAGAGCTCTGGCCATTCCTCCTGTCCTGGATGTTGTGGATGATGTTTTTTATGGAATCTAGTTTGACTTCTGAGTCCTGACACCCTCCCTCCTGCTCCCAGGAAACCTGACAGGTACTATAGAGTCCCTGACTCTCACAAATTTCTTTTCAAAAATCCTACTGCTGATCCTAAGGTTATTTCTCAAGGGCCTAAAGAAATGAAAGTAACTTCTGCTAAGAATCCCACCCCCTCAGATAGGGATTCCGGAACCTTCGATAGATGGGGTAAAAAAGTATACACATCTGCTACTCTTGCTATTAGATCACTAAATTGTCAGTTCCATATGCTAAAATTTCAGCAACATACGATTAAACTTCTCAAACAAAAAATGTTAACTTTTCCTGCTGTGCAGAAAGTAAAGAATTACAAGAATTAATGCATTCTGCAAGTCAAGCAACTAAGCACGCCTTATGAGGTGGTTTTGACGCCCTAGAAGCATCTTGCAGGGTAGCAGTCACTGGTTCTGTACTTAGAAGGCATGCTAGGCTTAAGGAACAGCCCTTGCCAGACCACGTCAAATCCAAATTATTGGATGCACCCTTGCACAAAGAAAACTTATTTGGAACCAAGGCAGAGGATGTCTTAAAAAGATGGAAGAAAAAGCTTAAATCTGTGCAGACAGTTAAGGACTTCCTGCAGGTCCAGCCACCCAGGTTCAGTAGGCATTGCCCCTCCAAGCACTGGTCCTTTCCTGCCCCCTCCAGGTCATCTCAGCCCAGACCCCGGGGAAGTAGGCCTCCCAGACAGCAGCCCCAGGGATCTGCAGAGATCTAAGCAATGGTGTTCCTCCTCTTCAAAACCAGGGAGTGCTAAGCCACCCCCTCAGGGTAAGAGCTCGCAATGACTTTCCACTTCCACCCCTTCTCTCTGCCCATCTGCATTTGCCCCTAGGAGGAAAACTCTCCTTCCACGCAAGCACCTGGGCCACCATTACCAATGACCGTTGAGTGTTCAACATAGTGTCCCTGGGATACAGATTTTATTTCCAAACTCTACCAACCCCAAAAGGGTTCCCAGATCTCCTCCCAAACCAGTGGGCAGAGGCCAAAAAGCAAGTCCTTTCCCTGCTCTTCATTAGGACGTTCCTGCAAAGCAGACAGGCCAAGGTTTCTATTCCAGACTCTTCCTGGTACCCAGAAAAGAGGGCACCTGGTGACCCGTTCTCAATCTATCCACTCTAAACACATTTCTGGTGATACCAAAATTCAAAATGCTCACCCTCCAGCAACTACTACCTATGCTCTCCAAGGATGCTTGGTTAGCCACCCTAGACCTAAGAGAGGCCTACCTACACATCCCAATCAGGGAATCATGCAGGAAATAGCTATGTTTCAGAGCAGGATCACTGCAATTTCAGTTCTCTATGCTTCCCTTTGGCTTATCCACTGCTCCCAGAGTTTTCACAAAATGTCTGCTTCTGGCCATTGCCTTTTGCAGACAAAGGAATATCCAGATCTACCCATACTTAGACTGCCTAATTCAGACAGACAGCCAGGAAAAGCTGCTCAAGCACCTGGCCTTTGTGAAGTCCCTACTAACCTCCCTAGGGTACACAATCAACGAAAAGAAATCCAAACAGGTACCCACCCAAAGGATTATATTCCTGGGAACAAGGCTGGACACAGCATTAAAGATGGCATTCCTTACACCAGAAATCAAACCTTCCTGACAGCCTACTTCTCTCAACTAGCCACCAGACCCCAACTATCTGCAAGGAAAATCCTGCAAGCTCTGGGGTTCATGGCATCTTGCATTCTACTCCTTCCGTATGCCAGACTGCATATGAGGAAACTTTAGTGGTACCTAAAAAGCCTTTGGTGTCAACACTCTCAAGACCTGGAGACTCTTATACCTATAATACTTTGCCTCAGAAAATATTTTCTTTGGTAGGCAACAGCATGCTCCCGCAACAAAGGACTACCTTTCTCACCACCCCACGCCACCCAGACCATCACCACAGACTCATCAGATTATGCCTGGGATGCATACTTGGTTGACAAGTGCATACAGGGCCCAGTGGAGCCCACAGCAAAGCCCATAACAAATCCATCTGCACTTCAACCAAAAAGAGATGATAGCTGTCCAGCACGCCTTGATAGCTTTCAAGCCCCTTCTCTCCCCAGGGGCTCTCCTGATCAAAACAGACAACACAACTGTGATGTGGTATATCAGCAAGCAGGGAGGGACTCAGTCCTACTCTCTATGTAGGCTGGCCATGACCCTTTGGCACACAGCCTCTGCCATGCGACTCCACCTGTTAGTGCAATTCCTACCAGGTTCTCTCAACTCTCTGGCAGACCACTTAAGCAGAAGTCTTCTGGACCCACACAAATGGCAGCTCAACAGAAAAACCTTTGCTCTAATAACTCAGAAATGGGGCACCCCGAAGGTTGACCTCTTTGACTCCCACACCAACCATCAGCTCAGCAAGTTCTGCACCAGGGAGCATCACTGCATGGCTTGGAAAGTGGATGCCATGTCCTTCCCCTGGGTCAATCTATCGGTCTATGCCTTTCCTGCACTACCTCTCATCCTCAGGGTACTGCTCAAAATAAAGGAGGCAAAACCAAGGACAATTCCTATAGCTCCAGACTGGCCTCACCAGCACTGGTACCCCTTGCTCTGTTCAGCCTGTCCCCTCTGCCACCTTGGCATCTCCCTCAGATTCCAAACCTCCTGACCCAGAGGAAAGGGGAATTCATGCATCCCCAATTGCAGACACTCAGTTTGGCAGCTTGGCTTATTCCCTAACCTCTGATCAATCTGCCAGCCTCAGCAAACAGGTTCTAGATGTTATACGTGAGGCCAGACACCCTAGCACTAGGAAGTCTTATGCTGACAAATGGAAAAGGTTCTGCACCTTGATTCAGGCTAAGGGAACCAATATGGCACAGCCCTCCCTCCCTCCCTCTCATCCTGGATTACTTAGCTGACCTGCTACACAGTGGACCCTCCTTTTCCTCTATTAAAATTCAAGCCTCTGCTATCTCTGCTCATTTTCCCACTGAGCAGCCCTTTTTCTCACACCCTGTGATCAAACAGTTCCTAAGAAGAACTAGCAACTTGAGTCCACCCAGAAGAGCACCAACCCCAGCTTGGGACCTTAACTTTGTGTTGGAAAAGCTCACCCGCCCCCCTTCGAACCTGCCTCTTCAGCAGAGCTAAAATTTCTCTCCTGGAAGGCAGCTTTCCTTCTGGCCTTCACTTCAGCCAGAAGGGTCTCCGAGCTGCAAGCCCTCATGGCTGTGGAACCCTTCATTATCTTCCATGCTAATAGTGTATACCTCAGGACTAACCCATCCTTCATAGGTTGGTACTAGGCTATCGGCCATAGGGCCTATGCAAGCCTAGCCATAACAATTCCCTGGATATTTCTTCCCACAATATTTACTTCTCCAGGCCCCTGTCTAGCAGGGCGACTGACATGATCCCCAGGGTGAATTTACTATCTTCCATCCAATCATCAAGGTTCCTTTTAAAGAGGGCCAAAGAGGCGCTCTGCTTGATATGTATGGGCAGTCTGTTCCAGAGTATGGGGAGTCTCTGGGTCAGGAACCTATCCCTCCAGCATGTTTTGTTCATTGTGATGACAAGGTTTAGATCCCTAGAGCGTGTGGCTCTGAGGGATTGGGATTTCTTTAAGTGGAGCATGTCCAACAGCTCAGGGTTTGACATGGCCTTGTATGTTAAGCAGAGATCGCCTCTGAGTGGACGATATGCCACAGAGTATAGCTGGAGTTTTTTTAGACGGTCAGTATATGGCATCTGCTTTAGGCCTGTGATTCTTTTAATGAGGTATTTCTGTGGCCTTTCAAGCTGTTGCAGATGTCTTGTGAGGTACATACCAAACGGGGCATTATACTCTATAATGGGTCTAATGAGGGATGAGTACAGTGGGACAATGACCTCCTTTTTTCTGGATGAAAAGCCCTTAGTGATGAGGTGTGCCACATAGAAGGATTTCCTGATTGTTGTGGCAATGTGGTTATCGAAAGTGAGACCACTGTCCACCTGTGTCCCTAAGTCTCTCATCACACTTTCGATGTTTAGTGTCCTCCCACCTATGTGGTAATTCATGGGTACATGTTTTTTTCCAAAGGAGATAACTATACATTTCTTAAAGGAGATAACTATACATTTCTTGGCATTAAGCTTGAGCCCATGGCTCTGGCACCAGGCATCTGTTTCTGTAAGGCCCTTTTGTAGAATATCCACATCATTTGGGGATTCAATAATGGCTCCCAGTTTGCAGTCATCTGCAAACTTTGTTAGCCAGAGTCCCTTAGTGTTAGCCTGTACTTCAGAGAAGTAGATGCCAAACAAGAGTGGTCCCAGGACTGAACCCTGAGGTACTCCACTTGTCTGGAGCTGGATTTGGAGTCAGCTACTTTTACTGTCTGGGTTCTGTCAGTAAGCCAGTTAGCAACCCATCGAGTGACGTAGGGATTTATGCCCAGCTTAGTAAGTTTATCTATGATTCCAGAGTGGGGGGTGGTGTCAAAGGCCTTGGCGAGATCCAGATAGGCTGTGTGGACTGCCTTACCCTCGTCCACAGCTCTGGAGACTGATTCGAAGAAGTCAATCAGATTCAGGAGACAAGATCGGCCATTCACAAACCCAAACTGGGTGGGGTCTAGTGTTTGAAGGTTGCCAATGTCTTTGTTTATAAGTTCCATGATAATGCATTCCATGCCCTTGCAAATCAGGCTTGTCAGACTGATGGGACGGTAGTTTCCGGGATCCAAGGTGGATCCTTCCTTGTGGAGCGGGATAACTGTAGCTGTGCGCCACTCAGTGGGCATGAAGCCTGAGGTGAGGCTATGATTAAACATCACACTTAGGTGAGGTGCCAGTTCATTTTGTAGTTCAGGTAGTACACAGCCTGGGATGTCATCTGGTCCCATGGATGCTGTATTCTTAGCTTTGGAGAGTGCGGTTTCTACCTGTGTGGCCGTGATTATCGGAATTTGGTAGTCTTTTGGTATTGAGATGGGCCCTTTAGGGGGTGAGAGTGGGGTGAAGTTGGCACTAAATCGATCTGCCAGGATATTGGCAATATCCTTGGGATCAGTATATTTAATGCCATTCTGTTGTAACTCAGAGCAGAATCTGAGCATTGCCATTTAGATTCTTGACATAACTATAGAATGCCGTGTGGTTGTCTTTGGCAATTTTATTTTCATAACTAGCTTTTGAGGATTTTATGAGGGATCTCAGCTTCTTACTGAGGCTGGTGAGGGAGTTTTTTTGCATCCTGGGATTTTCCTCTTTTTTGCAACAGTTTCTTCCTTCTGTTGTATAGTTTGTTTATAGCAGGGGACCACCAGATTGTTTTCCTTTTTTTGGAGAAGAGCATCTTGGTTCTATTTGGGATTGCATGATTCATGCACGAGTGGATGTGCTCGTACAGTGCCTTAGTGTAGGATTCTGCAGTCGAACTTCCAGATCCTGTCTGTGTGGGTGTTGTGAAGTTTGTCACTTCTGACTTCAGTAGCTTTAAGTTGGCTCTGGAGAAGTTTTTTAAGGAGGTTTCCTTACTGGGGGGGGGGGTGAGGGAGGGATGTGGATGTCAAGGGTGATTTGCTTACGGTCAGACCTGACCAATGAGGGGGTGACCACTGGTGTGGAGCATCTATCTCCCATGTTGGTAATGACCAGGTCTAGGATATTGGAGCCCCTGGTGGGACAATGGATTAGTTGATCCAGGGCGTTGGAATGTATGAATTCCAAGAACCATTGGGAAAAGAAGTTGGTACCTGAGTAGTCTTCCCAATTAATGGCATGGTAGTTGAAATCACCCAGTATTAGGGTGTTTGGTTGTATCTTAATATTTTCCAGTATGTTTAGAAAGGTGTAGTGAGAATCTTGGGGCATGGATGGGGATCTGTAGCAAGCTACAATTTGGATTGCAGTCTTACCTAGTGTTAGTTGCACCTGGAGAATTTCAGATGCATTGTGTTGGGCAACTAGCCTGGAGATGTGAATATCCTTGGTGAATATGGACACTTCTCCACCTTTAGTGTTTCGGTCCTGGTTTTGTGGCCGAAAAGTGTGGTAAGAATTGTAGCCCGGTATTGCAGGGGTGCTCTCTGGAGCCTTGAACCAGGTCTCAGTTACTGCACAGATATCGATGTTCTCCATTTTTAGGAGTGCCTCGAGAGAGTGCATTTTGAGGTTTAGACTTCTAGCATTGAGTAGCATTACCTTCAGATTTTGCCTGCTTCTATTTGTTACGGTGGTGGTTTTATCCTTTGAAACTTGCCTAAAAAAGGCACTATAGGGGTGGCAAGAGCTTTAGCCAGTAACCTGAATCCCAGGGGTGACAGGTGCAGACCTTCTCTGGCAAAGCATCGTGGTTTGTCGATCATGTCTTCCCAGGAAGACAAATACTGGATCCCCTTTGAATGACACCAGAAGCTTAGCCAATTGTTGAAGTCAGTCATTTTGTCCTTATACTGTGGTATCATTCTTGGCAAAGGCAGGATGCTACTCAGGGCTAGGGTCATACCTGCCTGGGTCACATGATCCAAGAGCTCTTCCATATCTCTTTTCATGTAGTCCAGGGAGGTACGTCTCAAGTCATTCACTCCAGCATGGACAATGACAGAGTCATATTTGTACTTGTTGTGGAGTGACTTGAGTGCATGCGTTATGTGGCAGATCCTGGCACCCGACAGACAGCTGACTGTAATTTTCTCCTTGTTCAGTCTGGTGAGTGGGACATCAGTGTGCCTGACTATAGAGTCACCTATGACTAAAGTGTTGGGTACATTGTCTTGCCATAGGGGCTGTTGTTGGGTGGCACACTGGTGTTGTGAGCTATGTGTCACTTTGGTTGTGACTGGTGTTTGTTTGCGTTTCGGCTTTGGAGGTCCTTGTTGCTTGGGCAGGTTAATGTTAAGGGCCTCCACATATGTGGGTTTAGTGTTGCTATGTGTGGGTGTTGATGGTGTGAGTTTTGAAGGGCTATGGGTTGCTTGAGGTGTGATGCAGGTGTTAACCTTCTCCTCTTGACTGTCTAGCACAATCTTGGCCGGAGAGAGCTTTGCTTCCAGTTTGGCTATGTAAGTGCATCTCTCGCAAGTTGTAGTGTTGGGTAGTAGGAGGAGAGGATTGTCTGTGTACATGCATTTGCCGCATTGCCCCAGTATGCCCAGATTCACCAGGTGGACAGGAGAAATCACCGGAAGCTGACCCTTGGACATGCCTGTTTAGGTGCTTTTATGTAAAGTTTAAGAGCTGTTTTCCCTTACCTTTGCAAGGTACTTTGCAATTATAGGCTGTTTAGTGCCTATGATTAATTTATCCTTATTGACAAGGAGAGCTGAGTGCTTGTATCTGTTTCAGGCTTCCTAGTGCTTTCCAGCAGGTTCTAGAGCAAGTGCTTGTCACAGGGGTTCAGATTTTAGTGCTACTACTGAGAAACCAGCTAGTTTTAAGGGTAAATTTGAAGAGCAGACTTTCTGGCACCTGGAATAGTTTAACTGTAGCCTTGCAGTGCTGCACGATGTGAAAAATATGCAAACACACGCGTTTTTAAGCCAGAAAGTTGAAAGGGATAGAAATCAGCCCAAAAGTCTAATAAAATTACAATTTCAGAGCTGGAAACCACTCTAGCGTTAGATAGGCAGTACAATGCTCACCAGTCCTCCTGGTAGGCAGTAGGACTTCCCTCTACCAATGCAAGGTCTGGATAGCTCTGAGCACAGAAAATAAAGTCCTGAGACAAGCAAAGCTTGGGATATGTACTGGCTAGAAAAGGTGGGAAACGAGCAGACAAGATAGTATTTTTTTTTTGTTGTTGAAACAGGCTAAACAATGCAATAATATAGTAAATAAACACAGAAAAGGCTAACACACTTGAGTGTGTAGTCCTAGACAGTAAATGCAGTTAAAACTCTACAAAATTAGCAATTTAAAACTTTTTTAAATGAAGCAAGGCAAGTGCACAACTGAAAAACGATTTAAGAGGAAGTAACACAGCAGAATAAGTAGCTAGTCTACATATACAGAGAAGTCTATATATACAGAAAAGCAGCTAAAACACACAAAAACTTTGGATGCAGTGCAACCTAGAGCACTTGAGTTGTAGCAATATTAAGGCAATTACAGTTATAATAAATGCTCTGAAATATACTCTATATTTCCAAAATGTTTAAGAAGCACAGTCAGGACACAAGGAGATTCAAAGCAAAAAAAAATGTTTTTTCTTTGAAAGGGAAAAAGGAGAAACAGAAGGCCTTATCAAATATTCTCTCTGTATTAGGTAGAATGAGCTAATGACACTAGACTGGGAGGAGTGTCCCATATCAGATTTACAGTAGGGGTGGGCCACTGCAAAGCCACCAAGTATAACAGCAAGACACCAACTGGGAGGGAGGGTGGTGACAAAAAAAATAGCCTACAGACAGTAAGCACTAGAGAAAGCCACAAAATGAAAGTTTTTATACAGATAAAGATTTGTAAAGATACAGAATGCTTTTAACTGCAAACAAATAAAATAAAAGTGCTATATATAAGTTGTTGAACAATAATCTGTATAAGGAATAAAAAAACAGGATACTTGTATATCTCAGCTAACAGTTGTAGTCAACACCTCTTAATCCACTCTGCTCAGTGTGTATAGACAGAAACCCTATCAAAGTTAGGGCTTAAATACCAGAACAACAACTTTTTTTTTTTTTTTACAAAAACACAAAAGAACCAGCCCCCACTAGCCAGCAGGCAATTAACACAATCTAGCCAAAGTAAAGAAAGGCTTCAGCTAAAAAAATAGCCTACAGACAGTAAGCACTAGAGAAAGCCACAAAATGAAAGTTTTTATACAGATAAAGATTTGTAAAGATACAGAATACTTTTAACTGCAAACAAATAAAAGTGCTATATATAAATTGTTAGAACAATAATTTGTATAAATAATAAAAAAAACAGGATACTTGTATATCTCAGCTAACAGTTGTAGTCAACACCTCTTAATCCACTCTGCTCAGTGTGTATAGACAAAAACCCTATCAAAGTTAGGGCTTAAATACAAGAACAACAACTTTTTTTTTTGTTACAAAAACACAAAAGAACCAGCCCCCACTAGCCAGCAGACAGTTAACACAATCTAGCCAAAGTAAAGAAAGGCTTCAGCTAAAATAATAGCATACAGACAGCAAGCACTAGAGAAAGCCACAAAATTAAAGTTTTTATACAGATAAAGATTTGTAAAGATATAGAATGCTTTTAACTGCAAACAAATAAAATAAAAGAGCTATATATAAATTGTTAGAACAATAATCTGTATAAGTAAAAAAAAACAGGATACTTGTATATCTCAGCTAACAGTTGTAGTCAACACCTCTTAATCCACTCTGCTCAGTGTGTATAGACAGAAACCCTATCAAAGTTAGGGCTTAAATACCAGAACAACAACTTTTTTTGTTACAAAAACACAAAAGAACCAGCCCCCACTAGCCAGTAGACAATTAACACAATCTAGCCAAAGTAAAGAAAGGCTTCAGCTAAAAAATAGCTTACAGACAGTAAGCACTAGAGAAAGCCACAAAATGAAAGTTTTTATACAGATAAAGATTTGTAAAGATACAGAATGCTTTTAACTGCAAACAAATAAAAGTGCTATATATAAATTGTTAGAACAATAATCTGTATAAATAATAAAAAAACAGGATACTTATATATTTCAGCTAACAGTTGCAGTCAACACCTCGTAATCCACTCTGCTCAGTGTGTATAGACAGAAACCCTATCAAAGTTAGGGCTTAAATACCAGAACAACAACTTTTTTTTTTTTACAAAAACACAAAAGAACTAGCCCCCACTAGCCAGCAGACAATTAACACAATCTAGCCAAAGTAAAGAAAGGCTTCAGCTAAAAAAATAGCCTACAGACAGTAAGCACTAGAGAAAGCCACAAAATGAAAGTTTTTATACAGATAAAGATTTGTAAAGATACAGAATGCTTTTAACTGCAAACAAATAAAATAAAAGTGCTATATATAAATTGTTAGGACAATAATCTGTATAAATAATAAAAAAACAGGATACTTATATATTTCAGCTAACAGTTGTAGTCAACAGCTCTTAATCCACTCTGCTTAGTGTGTATAAAGGTCGTGTCTAGTGTGGCTCTCAACCAATCCATTCATTTGCCCACCTTTTTCCCTAACCCACAGAGCAAGGAGGAAAGGATCCTGCACTCTAGATGTTCACAGACAGCTCAGATTCTATCTAGACAGGACTAAATCCTTCAGAAAGTCTGATCAGTCGCTAGTTAGTTTTGCTGTAGGGGCAGAGGGAAAAGCCATCTCCAAACAAACCATCTCTAAATGGATAGCACTCTCCATCCATTTCTGCTACAAACAGCATGGAAAGCCTCCCCCCAAGGGGGTCAGGACCCACTCCACCAGAGCAGCCTCCACCTCTACAGCTTTCCTCAGAGTAGTACCCACCAGAGACATCTTGGAGGCTGCCACCTGGATATCTGTTCACACCTTCACCAAACATTACCACCTGCCTATCTTCTCCAAATTCAGGGCAGGGTTTACCTCTGCAGTCTTGCAGGGCATCCTAGCCAGCCCCTAGTTTCTTTGACTGGCTCCATCCTTTTCCTCAGCTTTGGAAATCAACCCAAATGTGATGACTGCAACAGTGAAACACGAAGAACATAATACGGTTGTGTACACTTACCATAAATGTAGATGTTCGAGTGTATTCACTGTTGCAGTCCTGGTTTCCCTCCCTCCATCCCCCTCTTCTTTCTTCTCTTCCCTTACAAGGGACATATTGGTATTTACTTTCTACTGGGGGGGTTCTTCCACCAGAACCTGGCTCCCACTTGGGGGCTTCTGACAGGTTAGGGCAAGAAAAATTGATGTAATGGCGGCTGCCTTTCTTTATACTACTGACGACCTCACGTCAGTCCTGAAGCGACAGCAACTGACGCAGAAATATTAAGCCTCTGGTATTCGGGCAGACCGAGGGCTACCCTGGCAGGGATAACCCAAATGTGATGACTGCAACAATGAATACACTAGAACATCTACATTTATGGTAAGTGTACACAACTGTACTTTGTCAATTTTCATTCTGTCCTCAACTGATGGGTTCAGATCCAATCTCCTGGATCCGACTCGACCGTTGCAAAGGTTCGTGGTAACTTAGAACTCTTGAGCTTCTCCCTTATCCAGAATGCACCAACCCCAAATACCTCAGATCTCCCACCTCACAGCGAAAGACATGGTTATAGACTCTCAAGCTTTAAGGTTTAGATAAGTGTTTTTTCTATTTAGTAATTCTTTACTTCTGATTTTTCCCATTTCTCTTTTTCTCGTGTACTAGTACTCTACAAATTACTGTTGTTAGTAATTTCTTTTTCCCTTTTACCTTGTTTCTATCATCTATTACTTGTCATAGCTCTTAACTACCTTTGTAGTTAGTTTTCTTTTCCCCCCTTCTCTTTTCATTTAAAAAAAAACTATTATAATATATCTTTATATCTTCTCGGGTACATACTGTTAATTAGTCTTAGTAGTAGAAGTTTTTGTGTGTTGCTGGTCTTGTGCTTGATCTTGGTGTTGTGTTCTTGTATATAGTAATTACAGATGCAGTCACATGACACAGCCATCCAATTGGAAACAGTGAAGATTAATTGCTTACAAAGAAGTCTTTCATAAATATACAGATTCTTTTTTAAAAATAGGCTTATGTTTGTACAAATTTAAAAGCACTAAAATTATATTTGTTTCTTAAAATCAGTGAAGTTGCATTTGTTTCTTAAATAGTATGGGTTTGATACTAAATGGAGATTAGTGTTTTCATTTGAATTGCACTGAGGAAGGGTATCACCCAAAAGGTTTGCACTACATTATTTTATTTGTTTTAATAAGTAGTTTGGAGTATCTTAAGTCGGAGCTATTTGTTTACCCAAGGTAAAAAACAAATTGTCCCGGTGTAAGAAGGATGATCCAGAGATCCTTTTCAAGGAATCATCTAGGATGTGGGAAAATATGGTTCAGAAAATCACAAGGATCTTTCCAGGACACACATGGAGGAAGTTTCACCAGGGGTAGAGGGGGTACACAAATGGTAGATGTCACCCTCACAGCAGAGGTGGCCCACAGAACCAAGGGTCCAGAGATTTGTTCTTTGGTAAACCCATTCAGTACTCCTAAAAGGAAGCCCGATTGTCCCCCTGTTGAGGATCTCGGTGGGGGGGGGGGTGTTTGACCCTGCACAAGAAAGCCTGGCTGGAAATAACAGATACTTGGGTGCAGAAAGTTATTTCCAGAGGTTATATAATACCATTTTCCCCTTAATCCTCCCAATTCAAGAAAATTCCCTGGTGCTCCACCCAGTCAGAGGGAACAAGCAGCAATTCAGATTCAAATGCTGCTAGAAAAAGAGACTTCCAGGAGGTCCCCCCAGACAAGATATAATCCGGAACTTACTCAAGATTCTTTTTAGTGCCAAAGAAGACAGGCTACTGGAGACCATTGATGGATCTCAGTATTTTAAACAAATCCATTAAAAATACCAAGTTTCGGGTGGTCACACTTCAATCCATTCTTTCTTTTTTGGAAAAGCACAGTTGGATGTGCTCAGATCTTCAGAATGTGTACTATCATATAAAGATGAACAGGTGATCCAGAAAATGTTTATGCCTCTGGCTGGGAGCCAGTCACTATCACTTCAGGGTTCTGCCCTTTGGTCTCACCACAACCCCTAGGGTGTTCACCAAATGCATGGCATCTCAATGGATATGTCCTTGCTCCAAGCCTGACTAAATCTTTATGCATACTGGCGTATCTATCTTATGTCTGTAAGTGCTACTCAAATATCTTTAAGACAGTTTAGAAGATTGTTAGACTGTACAAATTTAAATATACTAGAATAAGTGGTATATTACCATAAATTTAACTAGACTGTAAAATGTGTTATATTTGTTTTATGTTATGATTACTCCTGTTCGACATGACATTGTAATGATTGTATATGTAACCTTTGGATCTTATCTCCCCAGGCCTCCACTGAAAATGGACATGTATCCAGTCGGACTATCCCCATCAACAAATGTAAAATAAAAATAAATAAAATGGCAGTAATAGCAGCTCACTTGAGATTGCAAGTATTCCAAGTGTTTCAATACTTAGACAACTGGCTCATTTCTACCCTGACCAGGTGTCAGCTCATCATGGCAAGACAAAAAAGTGATCCAGATACGTGCTGTACTACGATTCATCATAAACTACCAAAAGTCTCATCTAGAACCAAGTGAAAGTCTAGAGTTCATAGGAGCACTCCTCGATATAAAATCAACTGTAGCCTAATTTCCCCTCTCCAGAGTTCAAACAATAAGATTGCAAGAACGAAAGCTAGTTTACAGTATCAGAATCCCAGCCTGCTTTGTCCTTCAGGCCTTTGGCATCAATAGCAGCATCGATAACATTAGTACCCTTAGCCAGGTATCACATAAGAATTCTTCAATGGATGATGGCCTCGCAATGGTCAATACTTCATCTTCCTTTATCTGCTCCGACACAAATCGCCAATGTATGTAGAAGGGATCTACTGTGCTGGATTCAGTCAGAAGAGGTTCTACAAGGACATTTATTCGTCCCATTTCAGCCTAAGGCTGTTGTGACCACGGATGGGGGGGGGCATTACCTGGGAAAGAGAGTCCAAAGCACTTGATCCCCCGAAGAATCTAATTTGCATATGTCAATGTCCTGGAGTTGAAAGCAGTGCTTTTAGCATTGCAGGCCCTTCAAGAATGCGATTGTGATTCAAACAGACATCATGTCAGTGGTTTGGTACATCAACAAACAAGGGGGAGCCAGATCTTGCCCCCTGTGTCAAGAAGCACTCGGAGTTTGGCAATGGGTGATCTCTTCCAACTGCTTTCTTATAGCACTGCATATTCTGAGGAAGTCCAACATGTTAGCAGACCAACTGAGCAGGTACATTCTACCTCACGAGTGGTCCCTCAACAAGCATGTAGTGGAAGTGATTTTCCGACAATGGGGCCAGCCTTGTTGCGATCTCTTTGCATCTCCCCTAAACAACAAGTGCAGCAGCTACTTTGCCCTAATCCCCCCACAGGGAGAGTCGCTGAGGGATGCTCGTCACCACTATTGGCCCTCTGGTCTACTTTATGCTTATTCCCCCAATTCGTTTGATTCCAAAGTTCCTACAGAGAGCTGCCAGGTTGAAGAGCAAAGTCATCCTGGTTCCACCCTTGACAGATTTGGATGTTCTTCATGTTTCACTGTTGCAGTCATCACACTTGGGTTATCTGCCTGCAGGTGTAGCCCTCAGTCAGCACGAGTACCAGAGTATTCGGATTTCTGCATCTGATGCTGTCGCCTCTTCCATGACATCAGGTCGTCAGGGGTATAAAACATGCAGCCGACGCCATTACATCAGCTTTTCTTGCCGTGCAGGAGCCCGAAGCAGAAGCAGTTCGCACGTGCCAGTTGGCCGCTACCTGAAATTTTTGTTTTTCGAGTTTCAAACCTGAAGTCTTCTAAAGCTAAGTACCACATTGGGGATCCTTTTTTCTTGCTCTAACCAACGTCAGAAAAAGTTAACAATTGTCTTGCTTGTGGAAAGCAAATACCTCACAGAGATTTTCATTCTTACTGCGTCACCTGTTTAGGCCCAGACCACGATGTTCATTGCTGTTGGTTTTGTGCCTTGTTCAACGCCCAAACTATTCGTCATCGGGCTATTTTTGTCGCTAAATTCTTTCGCTCTCATTCTCCGTATTCCAAAATGGCTTTGATAAGCCATCTGACTACCGATCTTCCAAAAACGTGTAAGGATAAAGACAGAGACAGACCGCATAGGTCCAAAACTGCCGACGACGCTTTCATTAAGCTAGTCGCCAGTCCACCAGTACTCAGTGAGGCGCTTTCGCAGCCCTGATAAAAAACAAAAAAAAAAAGGAAAGTCAATCTGATGGTCTTCTGCCATAAACAGACTCTACAACAGAAGAAAGAAACTGTTGCAAAAAGGAGTAAAATCCCACGATTTGAGGAACTCCCTTGTCAGCCTCAGTAAGAAGCTGAGATCCCTCATAAAATCCTCCAAAGCTAGTTATGGAAACAAAATCACCACTGATTCTAAAGACAATCACAAAGCATTCTATAGCTTTGTCAAGAATCTCAGTGGCAACACTCAGATCTGAGTTACAGCACAATGACACTAAATATACAGAACCAACTGATATTGCCAACATCCTGGCAGACAGGTTCAGTGCTAACTTTACCCCCCTCTCACCCCTTAAGGGCCCATATTTATACCGGAAGAATGCAAAGTTCCTGTAATCACGGCTGCACAGGTAAAAACCTCACTCTCCAAAGCCAAGAACACAGCATATATGGGGATAACTTTCCAGGCTGCCTTCTACATGAACTAGAGAATGAACTGGCACCCCACCTAAGTACCATGTTCAATCATAGCCTCACCTCAGGCTTTGTGCCCATCGAATGGTGCACCACGACGGTTATCCCACTCCACAAGGGGGGGGCCACAACAGACCCTGGGAACTACCGCCCCATTAGCCTGACAAGCCTGGTCTGCAAGGCCATGGAACGTATCATCATGGAACTCATAAACAAAGACATTGGACATCTCCAAACTCTGGACCCCACACAGTTCGGGTTTGTAAAAGGCAGATCATGTCTCCTAAACCTGATAGACTTCTTTGAAGTAGTCACCAAAGCCATAGATGAGGGTAAGGTGGTTCACGCAGCCTATCTAGATCTCGCCAAGGCGTTCAACACCATCCCCCACTCTGGAATTATAGATAAACTCACTAAACTAGGTATAAACTCCTATGTCACAAGATGGGTTGCCAACTGGCTTACTGACAGAACCCACACTGTGAAAGTAGCAGACTCCAAATCAGACTTCAGACCAGTGACAAGTGGAGTACCACAGGGTTCAGTCCTGGGTCCTCTCCTGTTTGGTATCTACCTCTCTGAAGTACAGGCTAACTAAATTCACAGATGACTGCAAACTAGGAGCCATAATCGAAACTCCTAACGATGTGGACGTCCTACAAAAGGGCCTCACTGAGACAGATGCCTGGTGTCAAAGCCATGGCCTCAAGCTCAATGCCAAAAAGTGCATTGTCATCCCCTTTGGTAAAAACTCTGTACCCATGAACTACCACAGAGGCAGTAGTCTACTTAACACCGAAAGTGTGATGAGACCTTGGGACACAGGTGGACAGTAGTCTCTCCTTTGATAATCACATTGCCACAGTGGTCAGGAAATCCTTCTGCGTGGCACACCTCATCACAAAAGGTTTCTCATCCAGAAAAAAAGAGGTCATTGTTCCCCTCTACTCATCATTGATTAGACCCATTATAGAGTACAACGCCCCTTTTGGTATGTGCCTCACAAGACATCTACAGCAACTGGAAAGGCCGCAAAAATACCTCTCAAAGAGGATTACTGGCCTCAAACAGACCGTCTCAAAAAACCCCAGCTTTACTCCATCGCATATCGCCTACTCAGAGGCGATCTCTGCCTAACATACAAAGCTATGTCAAACCCAGAGCTGTTGGACATGCTCCACTTAAAGAAATCCCAATCCCTCCAAGCTACATGCTCTAGGGACCTAAACCTTGTCACCACAATAAATAGAACATGCTGGAGGGATAGATTCCTGTCCTAGAGACTTCCCATACTTTGGAACAGACTACCTATCTATGTCAAACAGAGCTCCTCTTTAGCACTCTTCAAGAAAAATCTTGATGATTGGATGGGTAATAGGAAATTCACCCCGGGATCACTTCTGCGGTTCTGCTTGATAGGGGCACAGGAAAATAATTTTCTTGTGTGGCGAAAGTCAGGGTACCTTTTTGACTAGGCTTGTATAGGCCCTAGGGCCAATAGCCTCGTACCTACCTATGAACCTGATACCCACTTTTACAGATTCGCAGGCCTCTACTGAGACTCATAGTGCTGTATGCCGCGAGATGCTTCTTTGTTTATGGAACCTGCGGATGTCTTTACCTTGGATGGGTCCGGAGCAGCTGTGCAGGCACTGGCTTCTGAGAGTGTATTCAGACCTTCCAATGTTCGCATTAAACTGACTACTTCGTTTCTGACTAAAACTACTGAGTTTCTCAGGCCCAGAGTTCGGACTACGCTCAGGAATCCAACAACCAAAGCGCATTCTCAAGCAACTATGCCACAGAAACAAATGCTTAGAATGGCTGAAGACCTTATTACTTTAATTAAGGGAAGCCAGCCTTCCCCCTCTAAAAGACAAAGAATAGATTTCCCTTCTGATTCTACAGACCATGAGTCCATTGACTCTGACCCCTCTGATTACCAGGACTTACCCTTATCTACCTATGAGGATTCAGATGCAGAGGATTCCATACCCTCTGCCTCCCCTCCAGAGGACTTTTCTTTCAGTGAAACCTTGCATACCCTAAGAGAGCATTTCTGCTGGGAATGCCAGGACTACCAACAGTCCAAAAAGAGGCTCAGAGAATTTTTAGACTTGCCTCAGCACAGGCCTCTAGCTATATCCCCTGTCCTGGAGATTGTATATGATGTCTTTATGGAATCCAGTCTTACCCCTGATATTTTACCACCAGCTACTAGAAAGCCTGACAGGTACTACAGAGTACCTGACTTTCACAAATTCCTCCTTAAAAATCCCACTGCGGATCCAGAGACCATTTCCCAGGGACCTAAAGGTATTAAGGCTAATACAACCAAAAACTCTACCACTTCGGACAGGGATTCTAGGGCTTTAATCAGATGGGGTAAGAAGGTATATACCTCTGCAACTCTTGCCATTAGAGCTTTAAATTGCCAGTTTCACATGTTGAAGTACCAGCAGCATATTATGGAACTAATTAAACAAAAAATGGTGTTGATTCCTGATTGTGCAGAAAATAAAGATTTACAAGAGTTAATGCATTCTGCAACCAAGTTGGTGAACATAATTTGCAGTGTGGCTTTGATGCCTTGGAAGCATCTTGCAGGGCTGCTGTCACTGGGTCTGTTCTGAGAAGACATGCTTGGCTGAAGTAACAAATCTTGCCAGATCATGTCAAAGCAAAATTACTAGATGCTCCATTAAACTAAGAATGTTTGGCACAGAAGCAGAAATTCTTAAAAAGATGGAGGAAAAAGCTAAATCTATGCAAACTGTTAAAGATTTCTTACAGGTACAGCCACCTAGATTCAGTAGGTATTGGCCTTCTAAAAACTGGTCCTTTCCATTCCCTCCCAGACCTAAGTCCAAACCCAGGGGCAACAAACCACAAATACTACAGTCTCAGGGTATGCACAGATCTAAACAATGGAGTGCTATCACCCCAAAAACAGGGAGTGGTAAGCCATATGGAAAAAGTTCAGAATGACTTGCCTTTTATTCTTCCCAGCCATGCCCAAGTACTTGCACCCCTAGGAGGAAAACTCGCCCTGCATACAAAAAACTAGGAGTACATTACCCAGGACCGCTGGGTCTTAAACATTGTATCCCAGGGATAAAGATTCTACTTCCACTCACTGCCAACACCAAGCAGTTTGCCAGACCTTCCTCCAAACCAGTGGGCACAGGCCCAAAGCAAGTACTTTCTCTCCTCAGTATCAGGGCTATTCAACCTGTTCCAACAGAGCAAAGAGGACAGGGTTTCTACTCCAGACTGTTCCTGGTCCCCAGAAAAGAGAACTCTTGGTGCCCTATCTTGGATCTGTCAATTCTCAACACCATCCTGGTAGTACCAAAATTCAAAATGCTTACACTCCAGCAGCTGCTTCCTATGCTAACCAAGGACTCCTGGCTGGTCACCCTAGACTTAAAAGAAGCTTATCTGCACATCCCCATAAGGGAATTTTGCAGAAAATATCTACATTTCAAGGCAGGCTCTATACACTGTCAGTTCTCTGCACTTCCCTTTGGCTTATCTACTGTGCCCAGGGTATTCACAAAGTGCCTGGCTCCAGCCATTGCATGCTGCAGGCAGAGAAATATTCAAATTTATCCATACTTGAACAATTGCCTGATTCAGGCAGACAGTCAGGAATTGTTACTTCAGCACCTGATGTTTGTAAAGAGACTCCTAACTTCTCTGGGGTATACCATCAATGAAAAGAAATCACATCTGGTACCCAGCCAAAAGATTGTATTCCTGGGAGCAAGCTTGAACACAACTTCCCAGATGGCATTCCTCACTCCAGAAAAGCAGGTTTATTTAACAAATTACTGGACACCAAAACCCAGCTATCTGCAAGAAGAATACTGCAAGCCCTAGGGTTCATGGCCTCATGCATTTTCCTAATTCCATATGCAAGACTGTATATGAGGAAGCTTCAATGGTACTTAAAAAGTCTCTGGTGTCAACATTCTCAGGATCTGGAAACAGTGATTCCTATCATTCCTTGCCTAAGGACAGAGTTCCTTTGGTGGGCAGAGGCTTGCAACCACAACAAGGGACTCCCTGTCACTCAATCCCTCGCCACCCAAACCCTGACAACATACGCATCAGACTATGCATGGGGGGCTCACATGGCAGGCAAATGCATTCAAGGCAAATGGAGCCCAGGACAAATTCATCTGCATATCAATCAAAAAGAAATGTTAGCTGTACAGAATGCTCTGACAGCCATCAAATATCTTATCTTTCCAGGACATATTCACCTGCATATCAATCAAAAAGAAATGTTAACTGTACAGAATGCTCTGACAGCCTTCAAATACCTTATCCTTCCAGGACAACTCTTGATAAGGACAGACAACACCACAGTTATGTGGTACATAAACAAGCAGGGGGGAATTAATTCCTACCCACTCAGCAGGTTAGTCATGCTTCTGTGGAACACAGCCATGAGCAGTCAGGTGCACTTGCAAGCTCAGTTCCTGCCAGGTAATCAAAATTCACTGTCAGATGACTTAAGCAGACATCTACTGGACCCACACGAGTGGAAACTGGATACCAACTCATTTAAGCTTTTAATCCACAGGTGAAGGACACCAGAAGTGGACCTCTTTGCTTCCCCCCACAACCACAAATTGAGCAAATTTTGCACCAGAACTCCCCACAGCCAAGCATGGAAAGTGGATGCATTATCCTTTACATGGGAAAAACTCTCAATCTATGCCTTTCCCCCTCTGCCCCTCCTCTCTCAAGTACTACTCAAGATCAAACAGGACAGGCCAAGGACAATTCTTATTGTACCAGACTGACCACGCCAGCACTGGTACCCACTCCTATCCAGTCTGACAACAGTGCCACCCTGGCACCTACATCAGACCCCCTCTCTGCTGTCCCAACAGGAGGGACAGATTTTGCATCCTCAGCTGCAAACCCTGAACCTTGCAGCCTGGTTTATTCCCCGAATACCTCACCAGCAACCCTCAGCAAACAGGTGCTGGATATCATCCAGGAGGCCTAGTACTAGGAAATCCTATTCAGAAAAGTGGGAAAGATACTGTTCTTGGAGCCAGTCTCAAGGAAAGGACACAGCCGTGCCCACCTTACCTCAAATCCTAGATTATCTAGCAGAGCTGCTCCACAAAGGTCTATCCTTCTCATTAATTAAGAATCATGCCTCAGCCATCTCATCTCATTACAATACTGAGTCACCCCTCTTTTCTCACCCTCTGATCAAACAGTTGCTGAGAGAAGCTAACAATTTAAGACCCCCAAGGAGAGCTCCCACTCCTGCCTGGGACCTTAACTTTGTACTAGAGAAGCTCATGCTTCCCCCTTTTGAGCCTGCTGCTACAGCAGAGTTAAAATTCCTCTCAGAAAACAGCCTTACTTCTAGCCATCACTTCAGCAAGAAGAGTGTCTGAGTTACAGGCTCTTATGGCTGTGGAACCCTTCATTATCTTCCATGCAGACAGGGTTTCCCTCAGGACTAACCCATCATTTATGCCAAAGGTGGTATCCAGTGTGGCTTTAAACCAATCCATCCATTTACCAACCTTTTTTCCTAATCCTCAGAATAAAGGGGAACAGATCCTGCATTCCTTGGATATGCACAGACAGCTCAGGTTCTACCTTAACAAGACTAAGCCTTTCAGAAAAAACTGACCAGCTGCTAGTCAGCTTTGCTACAGGGGCAGAGGGCAAGGCCATTTCAAAGCAAACTATTTCCAAATGGATGGCACACTGCATCCATTTCTGCTACAAACACCATGGAAAACTCATTCCACTAGACCTACCTCAGCTTCTACAGCATTTCTCAGAGGAGTCCTTACCAGGGACATCCTGGAAGCTGCAACCTGGAGTTCTGTACACACCTTCACCAAGCATTGCCACTTACCTATCTTTTCTAAATCCAGAGCTGGATTTGCCACAGCAGTCTTACAAGGCCTACTAGCCAGCCCTAATATTTCTTGACTGCCTCCACCCTTCCTCAGCTTTGGGAATCAACCCAAGTGTGATGACTGCAACACTGAACTCCCTCCAGCCCCCTGACTTCTCTGTGCTTTCTACCTGTACTCTTTTTGGCCATATATTATGGCTATGGTATTTACATTTTACTGGAGGTGTTCCACACCATGTAATTGCTTCCTATTTTGGGGGCTTCTGACATCTGGGGCAAGAAAAACTGATGTAATGGCATCGGCTGCATGGTTTATACCCCTGACAACCTGACGTCATGGAAGAGGCGACAGCATCTGACACAGAAATCCCAAGACTCTGGTATTTGGGCCGACTGAGGGCTACCTGCAGGCAGATAACCCAAGTGTGATGACTGCAACAGTGAAAACACTTGAACATCTACATTTATGGTAAGTGTACACAACTGTACTTTTCCCTTCCTGTGGTCTCATCTAGCTCATCAAGCCTGGATTCTGGACCCAGCTCCAGATCTGCTGTCTCACCTGAAAGGCATGGTTCATCCAAACCTTCCTAATCTCAAACTGACAGCTTGGTTTCTCCATTTCCAGTAATAGCCAGACAACTTATGCTCTTGTCTCCTGTTTGCCACAATTTGTTGTTTTCCCTTAAACCATCAACAAGGAAGCTTTGTACCAGTAAATGGAAGATATTCATACACTGGGCCGTTCAACATCATATTGACCCCTTTTCTTTCCCAATTCACAGCTTTCTCAACTTCTTGATAAAATTTGTTAGTCAAGGAACCAGTGCTTCAATAGTTAACATTCAGTTGGCAGCAATTCCTAATTTCCTTAGTGGATTTGATGGTCCATCACTTCTTTCTCACAAACTTTGTAAAACCTTTTTGTTAGGAACACTCCTTTTTAAACCCCCATTTAAAGATCCTACCCCTCCATAGGATCTGGTGCTCCAAGCCTTGATCCATTCACCCTTTGAACCCACACATAACTGTAGTCTTAAATTTCTTTCTTGTAAAACATTATTATTGTTGGCCATTACTTCTGCCAGACGAATTTCAGAAATTCAGGCCTTGTCTGTGAAGTCCCCATATCTAATTTTTCATAAAGATAGGGTTACACTATGAACTAATGCATCTTTTTGCACAAAATAGTATAGGAGTCCCATATTAACCAGTCTATCGGTTCGATCATAGGTTCATAGATTAGTACTAGGCTAACTGCCCTTGCAAGCCATTTTAAGTCTAGCCAATTATCCCTTGTGAGACTTGAACCCTGCACCTTGTGTTTGTAAGACAAACACCTTAACCATTAGGCCACCCTCCCAACCCAACTTTATTGAATGTTCGTAGGCAACTGTGCTTCTGTATACGTATAACAAAGGACATCAGAACTACAGATCAATTATTTGTTTCATTCGCAGATGTGAAACTGGGTAAACCAGTGTCCATAGTCACCCTAGCCAGATGGCTTTACAAGCTACATCACTTTTATTTACAAAAAATTGGATATCCCTTTACCAAGGCAAATACATGCTCATTCAACCAAGTCTGTAGCAACTTCCTCTGTTTTCCATTCAAGAGCTTCCCTGGATGATATATGTGCAACAGCAACTTGTTCCCCCTTACCTTTTGTCATTACAAATTGGACTTGATATCAGGAAACAGAGCATGTTTTGGCTCAGTGGTGCTTAGGAATAGCCTTCTTTGAGTCCACCCTGGGATTTAGGTAGGGATTCTGTCCCATTAGTTGAGGAAGTAATGACAATTGACAACATCAGATAAAGAAGTTATGTACTTAGCATAATGTTCCATCTGTGTTGGCCATTTTCATTCTTCCTCAAGTCCCCATCCTTTTGTTTTTTTCTGGAGGAGTGACTGGATATGAAAAATTCTGTGTACTCTAAGCATTATAAGGTTCCAGGTATGGCAGTGTCTAGCCCTTTTTTCTGTGTTTACATTTGTCTATTTGTATAAGAATGTTTTCTTTATGCTATAACCAGCAAACAAGATCTGAGGTAATCGGGGTTGGTGCATTTTGGGTAAGGGAGAAGCTTGAGAGTTCTAAGTTGCCATGAGCTTTTACAATGCCCGAGTCGGATCCAATGGATCGGATCTGAACCCATCAGTTGAGGAAGAATGAAAATGGATGACACAGATGGAACATTATGGTAAATACCTAACTACATTTTAATTCTTATCCATATCTTCCTTTCTTTTATTTCCACTCTATTTTTATTTAATCTCTTAATTTAATGTTATCCCACTCCCTAGCTATATTTTCAGAAGAAATTTCTATCTTCTCTAATATCTCCCGAATAATTTCCACTACCCATTCCTTAAATTCCTCTCTTTTCAATAGATAGGTGGGGAAGTGCCAGTGTCTCATTTTTATTTCATTGACCTGTATTTTTATTTTAGTTATTACTGGTACATAATCTGAAATAGTTATTTGGTGTGCAAATACTCCTGTGAAATGTAAATGCTATCTAGCCTAGCCTAGTTTGTGTGTCTTAGGGAATACTATTTAAATTCACTCTGAACTTCTAATACTGAATTCACATCTTCCATGCCAAATATTTTCATAAATTTCTTCAAAAGTTTACCCTCCTTTGTTATACTTTCCCTTCTGGGCCCCCAGCCACATCTTCACTGTTGCATATCAAATTCCAGTTCCACTTATAAGTAATATTCCTCACTGAAAGCTTGATTATTTCTCCCAGAATTTTCTTAAGCTCCATTTAGCAGTTTTAGGTGTAATATAGATACATGCCAGTGTAATCCTCTTCCTTTGCCAGTAACCCCTTAGTACTACAAATCTGCCATTATTACCTTTTTTTATCCTCTTCTATCACTATTGAAGCTTCTCTTGTAATTAATACAAGTACTCCTGTTTTCCATTGGCCCAGGTATTGTGCTGAATAATCATCTAGAAAACATTTTCTTTATTTTATTTATTTACATTTGTTGACCGGGAGTGCCCGACTGGATGTAGGTCCATTTTCAGCAGAGGCCCGTGGAGAAAAGCTCCACATTTAAAATATACAGACAGTAGTTACATTGGATTTACATAGCAATTAACAATTTGATCAACATAGCAATTAATTACAAACATAGTTACAGATGAAGAACATAGTACATCAGTAGACAACTAGAATCTTTGTCATCTGCGAAGTACATAACAGACATTAACAACTGTTACATTAAGAAGTTCCTGCTGTATAATAAGTAGTTAGGCTTATGAGCATCCGAGCTTGCTATAATAAAGATAGTTAGTGGGGTGGAATGAAAGGTAGTGGGTGGATGGGGTGGGTGATATTAGAGGGGGAGTTGCAAGGGCATAGCCAGCATGTTTTTAGGTGCGCTTTTAGTAAAGTTTTGAAGTGGGTGCATGATGGTATGGAGGCAATTGTGGGTGGGAGGGAGTTCCATAATTTGGCTATAGCGCAAGAGAATAGTGCTTCTCCAGCAGAGTCATCGGCTTTAGTGACCTGTAAGTGATTTTTGTTGCTGGATCTTAGTAG